>NW_004524592.1:1707473-1708708 GCF_000260255.1 Octodon degus | reverse complement strand
TATACCTGTGTGTGTACACAGCGTAATGTATGCCCATTGCTTCTAGTTCCATAATTAACAAAAAATGCAATTAAATTAAGGATGGGAGAAAATGGTACCATCAAGAGATCCAGTAAACACTGAGACTGCTGCCAGCTTCCCATAGCAGTTTTATAATAAATTTATAGTTTTAGTAAGTAGAAGTATTGTCTATAATATTAAAATATAGTATTGAAAATAAGCTAGCAGATGTTTATTCCTATCAAGTGTTATGTACTGTACGGAATTGTAAGTGCTACTCTTTGGCAGGGCAGTAGGTTTTTTTCTACTGGCATCACGACACATGGGCAGTGAGCTGTGCTACAGTGCTGTGATGGCTACAGCATCACTAGGCAGTGTGATTTGAATCTCCGATATGGAGCATTTAAATCTGCTTTATAATTTTCGGGACCACTATTGGACACGTGGTTCATACTGATGGCAGCACTGGATGTGATGCATGACTGCCTTGTTCCACTGATAACAGTCAAGATTTCCCTCTCCTCTGCTGTGGACCCTCTCCTCTTTCTGTCTTCCATCTTCAAAGTATGCTGAAAATTATACCATTTCAAAGATACAACCCTAGATCCTTAAAGTATGAGAGCTTAGGTGTAATTAATAAGATAATTAAATGAAATTAATGAATTTTTAAATATGCATATAACGTTTCCAGAACACAATCCATCAAAAGAAAAACTGCAGTGCCCTGCCCCACGATTAGGACCTTCACTCCCTTAAAGCTTTGTACCTCTAACTCCTGTGTTAGGGCTCCATGGCTTTGAAAATTTGGGGGGAAAATCAATGAGTAAATACTGCAGTTACTGGTAAGTACTCTAGGACACAGTGTCCATGTTGGTAGATTTTTGTATTATTTTCTGTGTTTGTAAAACTTCAGCAACGTTTTTTTTGTATCAGGGTCAAACTCAGGACCTTGTTCTTACCAGGCAGGTGCTTATGCCACTAAGTTGCATCCCTGGCTGCAGTAACAGCAATTAAAACTGCCTATTTTTCATGGCATAAACATCTTTCTAAAAAGCTACTCACACATGTTCAAGCTGCCACAAGCACACACTGGGTCATTTGGGATTATGAGAGATTGATTTCCTTTTCCTAACCTTGTTTTTAACTTCTTGAAAGACATTAGGTCTTTATGCAAAGTGGATGTGAATGCTTTGTGTGTAAAGAGAATGCCTTGGCTGGAGAGATAGCTCACTAGA
>NW_004524592.1:1703308-1707346 GCF_000260255.1 Octodon degus | reverse complement strand
AGACAGAGACAGAGACAGACAGAGAAAGAAACCTCTGTCTTTCCACACTTTAAAAACCTACTACTGGAGATGGTTACTAAAACATAGTGTAGGCTCACTTCAACTCACACCATTTTTATCCTCCCCCCAAATTGAACAAATACAGAGTTTTCAGTATTGAAACAATACATCCTTATCTCCTGGAACTCCAATGTCTTAAGAATGTTAAACTTACAATATTTCAAAGTTTAAGCTGTGCACCCTAATCATTTTACAGAGGAGGAGATGAAGTTTCAAAGGGAAAAATGGTTTTGCAAAACAGTGAAAGAGCATATTATATAATTGTGTGGTGTTGGGATACTTGGAATGTTATGATGAAATTTTTCCATTAAAGATAATAGATTGAACCCATCCATTTATTTTCACTAAAATATTATTAAGCAAATATTTTAAAATATGAAGTAATGACAACAAAGACAGTAGGAAATGAGAAAGCCTGTAGATGATTTCTAGTACATAGAGGGGGGTGAAAAAGAAGAAGGGGTGATTAATGGAATGAGACAGATGTAGCCAGGTTCCTCAGGGCTGACGTATGGGGCAGATGGGAAAAGACAGACAAACCCCTATGTGGCCAAAGTCAGCAGACCCACAGAAAAACCAGGCAGCACAGAGCAGAGGCACAGGTAGCTTTAGAAAGGAAGGTTCCTAACGTCAATGGTAAATGTCAACAACATGGAGCTTTAGACGGGTGAGTGGGAGTGTCTGTGACAGGGAAGTCATATGACAAGATGAAAATAAAGTTCATTTGTAATGTCAGGAAAAACAACTGTTGTACAGAAGAAGAATATTTTCATCACTGGCAGTCAGACCTAACCTAGAACTCCATATGTTAAAATATTGACTGAGCATTTTCCATGTATAAAGAATTGTGGGAGCTCTAAGTTTACCCCAAGAGCTGACATCTGGTGAGGAAGACAAACCTGTTCTCATCTATTTATAATGCAAGGACTAGTCAGGTACATTTTCATGAGAATGGTGAGCATTTTCTGGGTAGCTTAAAAGGAAAAAAAAAAGCAACCCTGACTCCAAAATTCAGAAAGTTTTTATTAGACTTCAGTTAAGACATATAGATTTTGTTTTAATTATGAAATGACAAAAAGAAAGGCTTTCATAAGGAAAGACTGGGGAGGGCCCAGTGGTGGGCGCTGGGAAGGAGCACCTTACCCATGTTGGAAATGTAGAGCATGGGGTGGGTGAGTATGGGCATGGGATGAACCTTGGTTGGCATTGGAGGAAGAATTTTCTGGACCATGAGGAACCTGAATCCCAGGGTGAAAAAAGAAAAGAACTTGACTGTATTTCAAATTTTTAAGTACCATAGCCCCATTGAAAATAGGTGGTGTAAGGGAAAGCAATCATATTTTTAAATCAGTTATTATGACTTACATGTAACAAAATATACCTGTTTGAGGGGATCAGTTTGATAACTTTTGGCCAGTGTATATATTTATGCTAGCCTGACCTACCCTTGATAGACAACATACCCATCACTTTTGACATTCAGTTTCTCTACTCCCTACCCAGAAAACCCTTGCTGTGATATCTACAATAGACTAGCTTCTGCTAGTTCCACACATGTACAGTTTACACTTGGAATTCTGTGGTGTGCACTCCTGTGGCTAACTCTTTTACTCAGCTTCATTTTGCTCTGCTACTCTCCCTAGAAGGAGGCCCTCTGAATAGACTCAAGTGCCTTGTGGTCAGCTTCTGTCCTAGTTTTCTATTGCTGTGTAACAAATAATCCTTTATCTAAAGAAAGATTAAAACTGTAAAGAGCAGCTTGGAATTCTTACTGTTAGGAAGTAGCATTTAAGCAAGTATTGAAGAGAAATAGTTCATTTGGTCCACATGGTGTTGGTGATGACTTGGGAAAAATATCTCCTGACTTGCTAGATGTCATGAGGGTTGAGTTCATGGTTTCACAACATTAAGGAATGAGGCTGTGAATCAAAGGAGGAAGTTAGCAGAGTTTTATTGGTAATAAGTAATAAAGAGGACATTACTTACATAAAATAAGCCCAGGTTTTAGAAAAGGAATCTGAGAACAAAAAAGAATTGCTGGAAATTATATATTTAATTAACAGAATCTGAAATACATGGGAGATACTGAATCTTAGCATGAATATGTCTGAAGACCAAGTCAGACAGCTGAAAAATAACACAAAAATAAATCACTCTGAATTTAAGCTTAAAAAACAAAAAGGATTAAAGCAGAGAAAAATTAAAGCACACAGAAGCTAGATCCAGAAGGCCCAACATCTATCTACTAGGCACTCCATAAGAAGAATGTAGAAAGAATTAAGGAAAGAGATGTACAAGAAAAGCAAAGCTTACCCTAAAACTAAGTATGCATTTCCCAATTGAAAAGTGGCCAGTACCAAGAGAAATGTATGACAAAGTTTCACACTGAGCCATTTTCTGGTGAAATTTATGAATGTTGAAGAGACTCTAAAAGACTCTAGGGAGGAGGGAAATACCTCCTAGTAAAAGAAAAAGAATCAGATGAACATTATCATTAGTAATGCTGAATTCTAAAAGGAAGTAAACTAATGTCTACAAATGTATCAGGACAAATTACTTGAATTTATAATTTTATGCCTAGCCAAACTATCAAATGAATGTCTTGACAAAATAATGACACTTTCAGACAGGTGAGGGTTCATAAAATTTGTTCTTCAAAACCTTTTCTAAAGAGAGCACTTAAAGTTATATTTTAGCAAAATTTAAAAAACTGAAAATCTAAGAAAGTAGATGAAATCAAATAAATAGTGGAACTAAGCCAAAAATGCATGGAGCTGGTGACCCAGGATTACAACAAGAAAACAAAAAGAACCTCAGGAAGAATGACTCAGTAACTTTGCCCAAAGAATGTGGAAACTGTTAATGAGAGTTTCATAAAAATGATAAACAAATTGATTTTAAAATTTTTGAGATGGGGTAAAAAGCTTACAAGAAAGTTATCCAAATACAAAGCCAACTATTGAGGTTTATTTGTTTGTTTGCTTGTTTTGTTTGTTTGTTTGTTTGTTGGGTTTTTTATTTATTTTTTATTTATTTATTTATTTATTTTTGAGACAAGGTCTCAGTTCAGATTGCCTTCCAATTCACTATTTAAGTGGACTGGCCACCAGGGTGCAGCAATCCTCCTGCCTTAGCCTCTAGAGTGCTAGGATTGGAGGTGTGTGCCCCATGCCTGACTCCACTTAATACTAAGGACATTCTCCTCCAAATGCATAGATATTGTAACATAGCCTCATATTTCTTTTTTTTTATTTAATCATCAAAAGTTCCAGTTGAGTTTAGTTTTATTATGAATACAACTTAAAAAGTAATTTTACTGAGAGTATGTACTGTTTATTATTTTAGTTTCCATGATCAACTTGATATAGGGCAAATAATATGACTCCCAACTTGCCAGAAGTCAGATATGCTGCATTTGTGCTCCCCCAAATTAAAGAATGAATACTACAGGGCAATGGAGGTTAAGAGTTGGAAATGTTTTATTGAAAGAAATAGCTCATGAGAGATAGGAGGTGACCCAAACGCAGGTTGCCAACAAACCTATTTCTCAAAGGAAATTTTACAAAGTGAAATCACAATGTGGGTACAACATGGGTCAAAATTATGACTAACCAATAAGATTACAAATATAGCCACTCAGGCAATATTGATCTAATGGGGAAGCAAGCCAGGTTGTAAATACACGTGGAAAGAACAAAGACCTTTTTAGGAAGGGAGGGATCAAGAGGTCCTGCTCACCTCCTGGCTGACTGATGTCGAGCTAGACTTTATTGGACCAGGTGAAACCAATTACAGTACATTGCTTATGCCTCGGGGAGGCACATAGACCTGGTCAGTCTGCCTTTATCTTGAGGCCTGGCCTTTCACAGATGCACCTCCAACCACAGTTGTAATATGTTTTCATCCTCTGCACTGACTCCTTTGAGAGCCTAGCCTAGGCTGCCTAAAATATTTCCACCTAACTGAGCTGTCTGTAAT
>NW_004524592.1:1696830-1701830 GCF_000260255.1 Octodon degus | reverse complement strand
TAATAAAAAAGAAATGTTTGTGTAAGGGAGCTCATCATAAGAGACCAAAGTCATGGTCAAAGGAAACTGCTTATATAGCTTCATATTTATATTTATACTGATTAGAAAATGAATTGCGGTCTGCCTTTACCTGTCTTTTTCTAAGCATGTATTTTTTATTGTGGGGCTGGGGAGATGGCTTAGTGGAATAAGTGCTTCCCTGGCAAATGCAAGGACCTGAGTTCAATCCCTGGTTCCACCAAAAGAAAAAAAGATCTTTATTTTTTATTGTAAAATTTTTCTCACAAAATAAAAATATTCCAGTCTGTAGTCTGTTTATTTTCACAAAAATTTGTAGGTGAGCATTTCCTATATCATTAAATATCGCTTTAAAAATTCTTAGTAGCTCTCTGGATATAATTTAGTGGGGACATTCTAGCATATGGTGGAGTCATAAAAGATTTTTATTAATCCCCAATTGTTTAATGTTTATACTGTTAACTTTTTCCATTATAAAACAGTATCTTTAATAAACTAAAGGAAAGCCTAGTGCAGAAATAAAATGATTCAACTCTTTCCATTATTCAAGACAAGGAGAAAATGAAAATTTACTCAGACAAAAAGTTTCTCTGTGAACCCTCAATAGAGAAGACCCCCAAATTCATCTTCAAGTTGTGCTTTTCAAGCATAAATAGTATTGGCTCTATTTCTATGCTTGTACGAAGCGATTGCTTCCTTTTCTTTTTATACCTTTCTCCTATTTAATATATTATGCTCTTTAGTTTTATTTCTCTATTCATGTCTGCTTGTTTATCTTGTGCAAGGTTCACCCCTTGACCCTGAAGATATGTAATAAGGGAATATCTCATATTCTGGGAAGAACAACTCATATTTTCTCATTATTTTAATGTCTTTTGTTTTCCAATTAACACAGGAAGATTCATAAAACATTGGACCATCCACATCTAACTGATCAGTCTAACAATATGCCCCATCACTGAATATATTTCCAAGCTCCAACACTTCAGTCAATTACAGTGAGGTCCTACTCCTCTAAAGTAATGTGATATTACTGTCTGGTTATTTTCTTCCCTTTAGCAGGAGAAAATAGTTCAGTGGTTTTTTTCATGCTTCCATGAATTTAAAATTGAATGGGTGGATAAATAAATAAAAAAAATTATCCAAAGGTAATAAATTATTCATCATACGGTTTTGTATTAAGTCCCTGATCAGTTTTTTTCCATCTTTCCACATGTAGTTTTGTCTGTTCCATGATACTTCAGATACCAGTTAATAAGTGCGTGTGCCTGTGTGTTGATCTCTAGGTTTAATCACATGAATATGTTTATCGAATCCAAGGGACTAATTACTATATGCTTCTTACTGCCTCAGAGAGTATTTTGCTTGGAATTGAATATTAAAAATGCAAAAGATTTTTCTCTGTGAAAAATGTAAACTGATTTATTCTCATAAGGACAGATAGTACAAACTGAAAGAAAATTGGCTAAAAATGAAAATATATTCTAATTGGCTTCCTTGAATCCACTTTGAATTTCTCTCTTAATAAAGGGTTGGAGAAGGAGACATTTAAAATAGTATGCATAAAAAGACCAGAAACTCAAACTCATAGATGTTACTAAAAATGTTTCCAGAAGTCTCTTGACACAATTTCTAGTCATTATAATTATAATCATTTGGTAAAGAATTAGTAATGCTTGTGTTGGCAACATGTACACTAAATTGGTAAAGAATAAGTAACCAATATTTAAATACAGAATGTACCTTTTTCATGTATGAAAATTCATTCCTAATGAGTGAGTTAATTAGGACATTTTGTCCCAAAACTTGCAACAGGCACAAATACCCATAGGACCAGCTTCACTAAATGCTGCTTGGTGTTTAAAGATGCAATCTGATTCATGATGTATTAAAGTCATGTTTGAAAGCAGTCAGAAGGTGAAGGGGCATTTGAATTTGACAATAACAGGCCAGTTTTGAAGATGTATTGCTTTGTTTGTTTGTTTGTTTGTTTGTTTGTTTTTGTATTTAGTATAGGGTCTAGAGGATTTCACACAGGTCAGACTCATAGTGATCCTCCTGCTTTCAGCCTCTAAAGTACTGGGATTGCAGGCGTGCACCACCACATGCAGTCTCAATTGCCATCTCAGTGTGGCACACCAGGGATTGAACCCTGGCCCCTGCGTCTACCTAAGTAGGCACTATAATCCTCTGAGTTATCTGTCTAGCCCTCAAATGTATTGTTGATGACTATTTATTCTGGAAACCAATCTCAGAGTCAGCGGACCAATGAGTTTTCAATTGTTTCCTAGAATCCTTGGAAACTATAACACAAGTGATATGAAAGGCAGGGTAGAGATGATGCTTAAGCAGGACTCTTCACCTTTCACCCAACATTGCTCAGCTTTTATGTCTTAGAATTCTAGAAAGAATATAAGATTTTATTTGAGAAAAGATAAAATTGTCCGGACCAACTTCTTTAGCAGATGAGAAGTCCAAGTTCCAGATAAATTAAAAGTTTTCCCACTACTGCAATCTCTGTTGGTAGTCAGATGTATGACCTAACTCTTTGGCCTGGCCCACACCATTTTGCTTAGTAAAATCATTTATTTATACCCACTCAAGAGTTCACGTGAGATACAGAACTTTCTAAAATAGCCAGCTTTCTTTTGCTAACTTCCCAGATGAAACTAAAAAATGAAGCTTGCAGACAACTATCAAAAGGGAAAATATTGTACTTCTGTAATCCAACTTTGCATTTCTATGCTCCATGAATCTCTATGCAATACATGACACTGAACAGATCATGTCACATTGTTAAGATTTTTATCATTTAAATGAGGATAATGTAACACCAACAAAGGAAGAAAACAGTAAGATTCCATTTCATCAGATCAGTAAAGAATTTTTTAGGAAAACATTAATTACAAAGTGTGCTGTAAGAATAAGAAGATAACACTCAAGCACTGTTCAAGGGAGTGGCATCTGGCGTAACCTATGATGAACTGCCTGGAGAAAACTGTTGCTAAGACATTGAAGCATGTGTCTTATGATCCAAAACTGGTGATGCTACTTTTAGGTAACTAAGTATTTTGTAAGAGATTGATATGAGGATGCTCATGGTAGCATTGTTTCTTAAAACAGAAAACTAGAAACAGATATCCATTCACCAACCAGGGACAAGAAGACTGATGGTACATTTAAATGGGAAAATATTATATAATAATTAAAAGAACTCAAGTTATGTGTATCAATATAACAAAGTGATCTTGGGAAAATTACTTAATCTTTTCATTTCTTGGTTTCTTCATCCAAACTCAGTAATAATGGTAAACTAGCTCTAGGTTTGTTTGTGGGGGTTGTATAATTTGTACATATAAAGTGCTAGAACAACCCAAAGCATAAGACATTTTTTTAAAGTGTTTATTCTTATTACTATAAATCTGAAACCAACACTGATTAAGAAGGGAAATAATATAAGCTACTTGGTGACATCAAGTCCTTCTGTATTCAGGACACATACTAATCTTTAGAGTCATGGAACAAGAAATTGAAATTCTCAAGAATTTTTAAGTTGCTATTTATTGTTTTTCAAAAAAAAAATTTTACACATTTAAAAAATTTAATGTTAAATTTTTTGACATTAAAAAAACACTAGCGGCAGATAGCAATAAGCATAATGAAGCATTTTTATGATTTATGATTATTCTAAAACTTTCCAAGTTAACTTATATAACAGTAATATTAGATAAACTACTGTATTTACTATTGCTACCTTATTTATTGTACCACAAATACATGTCAATTGCATAAAATCATCTTTGCATAATATAGATGCTTGAAATAGAAAACATTTGAAAAGAGAACATTAATATACAAAATGCCAATACAATGGATTTCTCAAAGTAAAGAGGATAAATACTGAGCATGTAGGAATTGCTTTAAGTTTATATTGATATTGACGAAATTTTTAACAGTATACACTGCATAAGTACATATCCAGACTGGGAGGGTACTTGAGGTTACATGGAAACTAAGTTGCTAACAAGGAAAAAGGTTTGTAGGTTTTTAGTGAAATAAAGTTTACAACAAATATTCAGACACTGAGAAATGTATTTAGATGAGGAACATTTGACACTCTTTGGTCGATAGCACTACACAGAAGCATGTGCCAAAATTGATAATTTAAGATCTCTTTTTGAAAAAAAAAAATCTCTTTTTGCTTATAAAAGTTTCTAATTCTTAGATCTCCATTCATAAGATCAGCCTAAGATACACCACGCGTATATATGTATAAGTAATCAACTCACCACTAGCAGCAGATAGAAGAAACACGACACACATTCACAGTCACAAGGACTGATGAGACTGTGACCTCTTCCCTCCCATACACCCTTGTCCTGGTTCCTGCATGTTTGAAACTTAACCCTCAGCTCTGCTACAACCTTTTCATGAAACTGTATTTTTCAACTGCTTTACAATTGTAAACCAGTTAATAATTAAATTGCTAGTTTCAAACTCTCATTATAAAGCAATAATGTCACTTCCTTGTTCCTCTTGCTTATTTGATTTAAATATTTTAACTCAGTAAGACAGTTATCCACACACTAATATTTGAAAAATTTACCAGGAGAAATATATGTATGTTGTCTGATGCTAAGTGCAGAAAAAAACAATCCTTGAGGCTCTTAGTGCTTAACAGAAAATCTAGACTTCTGAATTCTAAAACCAATATACATCCTCTCTTTATTTTCTATATGCAGAAAACAGGGTCACAATAAAAAGAAACACAACTATTTGCAGGCCTCTGGCATGTGTTCTCAGAAAACTCCTGGTTTTTGAATCAGTCTTTCGTCTCTAGCAACAGAGACAAGGAAAGATTGCTGAGCTTGACCTGAGCTTCTGCCTTCTTGGCCTGATTCTTTCCTCTTTCTCTTTCTCTCTCTCTGTCTCTCTGTCTCTCTGTCTCTCTCTCTCTCTCTCTCTCTCTCTCTCTCTCTCTC
>NW_004524592.1:1690360-1696730 GCF_000260255.1 Octodon degus | reverse complement strand
AGGGCAGAGCTGTGACAGCATATGGTGCCACAAATCAAACCACAGTCTCTGCACTCAGCCTAAGCTTGCCTAAGCAGGCGCTTTAGACCTCTGAGCTATCTCACTGGCCCATCTTTTTTCTCTTGCATCCCATCTCTCTCTGCCTTTGATTTCTGATGCTAATTGAAGGAGAAACTGCCTCCCAAAAACAACTAAAAAGGCTTAGTGTTGCCTTTGCAAAATCTACAATAGGTGGAAATGATTTGGATACTTAAGCGGTGTGCCCTCTGAAGAGGAGTTTGCGGACTTTGCCTCTGCTTTACCATTGCAATAGCAGCACAAATGCCTAATGGAGCTTATTTTTTTCCGTAATTTTATTGATAAACAAATAGCAATGAGACTGGAGTTTATTGGGCTCACTAGTCACAAAATTTTCAGTTAGGAAGCATGTTTTTATTTAAAACTTGTAAAAAATTATTCCGCATGGTTCTCAGTAGACAAAAACATCTGCTTAGTAGACAAAACATCCTCCTTCTACTTAAGTTCAGTCTTTTCAATTACCTCTTACAATCAACACTATCTGATACTCATTGCCAAAATCTGAGTGGTCTCTACTCTAATTCCAAGGCAAGGAGACTAAGGTGCTCATCATGACGGTGAACTAAGACTGCTTCATGAACCACACACATGAATTAAGGTAAGAAGACATGCCAGGCTCCAGGGCCGTCTATTCTGTGACCTAAGCATCCTAAAGTCAGTGGCAATCAAAATTTGAAGGGTGACCACCCTTCAGAGACAAAAGATCGCTGGTTTTTGAGATAGATAAAATATTAAACTCACCCTCATCTTTGATGGGCAGAACCAGGTAGCTGAAAGTGTGGTATGAAAGAGCAGTAAGCGAGTCATGCTTCTAAGATAGTCACAATGAAAAGCATCTGTCTGCAAAAAGGGTTCTATACCTGGAGGTGCAGGAAGGAGAAAAGGGCTGCCAGCAATCTGGACCAAACAAGAATAGTTTTTAGTCTTTTGGCATAGAATGTTTGGGAGAAAACAGCAGATACACAAAAAGATAGCATCTTACAAAGCAGAATTAAATTAGATGCATATATTACTACTTTATTCACAAAACTACCATATGGGAATGAAACACTATGGCTAGGAAAGTTAATTTCTCCTCTAAAGTGCAGTGAGACCCAGCTGCAAACATGTGAAATCCACTCATTAATTAGCACATATTTATTGTGTGTCTATGAAGGCAAGCAATGGTTCTCTAGATAATCCTAAAACAGATCAGAAGCTGAAAGTGTCCATATCCCTACATACTGAAATCTAGGTCAAAAGTAACCAAAGTACAACTTGGGACAATGGAAGTGGACAAAAAAAAAAAAAAAGTACTAAGAACCATCAGAAGAAGGTAAAATAAATAAACAATTAAAAAACACTTCACAAGAAGGGAATTAAGAGGCACTTCTTAAGATTGGAAGGTGAACACTTAAATATAAGACTAAAGATGAGTGCTCTGGAACAAACAGGTTCCAAGTCAGGGCAAAACATGGCCAAGATACAGTACAGAGAAGAAACAACGTGCTTGTGGCAGTAGGGTTGCCACATCGACCTGGAGGACTGTGAATACTCAACTAAGGAGAAAACAGATATTTTTTCTACACAGAGAGGCAAAAACGATTGCTGAGCTGAAAATAGGAATAGACTGATAGGCTGAAAACATTGGAACTTGCTTTGAAAGTCAATTTTTTTTAAAAAAAGAACATCAACAGAAAGCAAACTTTAAATTGGATTGGATTGGGATTTCACTCTCATATTTAAGGGAGAGTGCAGGAAAATAAGAAAAGAGTTCATGGAAAGTCTGATTTGTGATTATGCTACATTTTATAAGTGAGGAAAGAAAAACACATAGAAGTTACAAGGTAAACAAGTGTTTACTGCAGCATTATTCACAATCACCAAAATATGGAAACTATCTAATGTCATTTGATCTATTAATGTCTAAAGGAATTGTAGCACATACAGAAAATGGAATATTATTCAGCCTTAAATTTTACATGAAGGACATCCTGCACTATGGTGATGTGGGGGAATGGTGCAGACATTATGCTAAACAAAATCAGCCAGCCTCAGAAAGACAGATATTACAGGTTTGCATGATTACAAGATATGTAAAATAATCAAGTCAGAGTCAGAAGGTAGAAGGGAGGTTGCCAAGGATTTCAGGGAAAGGAAAACAAAACTTGTTCATCACTAGCACGAAGCTCTAAGTCATGTGAAACAAATAATTCTACATCTTCTGTATACCGTGTCTAAGGTTGAGTATATTGTTTTGTAATTCAAAATTTCATTACAGGGGTAGATATTATTTTAATTGATCACATCACAATAAGATAACTTAAAATAAAACACAATAAAATAAGTTAAGTCACACATTCAGAGTCACTCAGTTGATCTGTGGCAGTCATGACTCGAGTTACTGAAATCCATCTCTAGAGTCAGTCCATGCTGCGATCTACCCTGCTATATGGCTTCTCAGCCTTAAGACATTTTTAGTAATATCTTTTCCCTGAGAGCCATTCCAAAAACTAAGGACATAATGATGGTATAACTTTTAATAAGCACACATTAAAGGCATAAAGGTAAAACTTACAATGTAGATCATCTAAAAGTTCTATAAGAAGCAAGAATGCAAGCATGAATTTTGAAATATCCATAGCATGGGGGCAATAAAAGTTTTATGTGACAGAATATCTAATAGCATAAAAATAATTTCATAATATGCTAAGTGAAAAAAACAGATTCCCAAGCAACATCAACATCTTTATATATGAATAATCTATATGTAGATGTTTATAGCTGTTTGTATTTATTTAATAGGAGAATTTGGAGAGATTTTCATTATCCTTATTCCTCTGCATGTTATGGTCTTGTTGTGACTTCTATAATAAAACTACTCAATTTTCCAATGCTTAAAAATCAAATTTTCACAAAACAAAACAAAAGAGGGACATAAATGAAAGACCATTTTGTAGTGAAATATATATATATATATATATGTATATACAAAATAGTAAGGATAGATGTACAGCTACTTTCTTTTAGTTCAAAGAGAAGAAAGATTGGTAATGTAGTTTAGAGAAGATATCATGTCTGCATTTTATACTGTAAACAACTACTATGAAGACAACAATATGCAATGTATTAATAACTGTAACTCTCCTACTAACCTGTTTTGAAACTGTCTCATTGCTATTTTTTTCTCATTAAAATTAATAAAAAATTTATTTAAAAATCAAATTGTCCATATTTTTCATCTATCATACAGGGATTGAACTTTGGACCTTGTGCTTGTGAAATAGGTGCTTATGCCACTGAGCTATCTTCCCTTGTCACATAGTCTTATGTAGACAAACTTCACATTTTCATGATTAGTTTAATATATATGAATATTAAGCAGGTTTCAGACCCTGTGCTAAGGATGGAGTTACAATTGTAAATAAGATGGAAAAAGTCAGAGAACTTATAATCTAGTGGAAAACAGGTCAATTACAATTTTATAATTATTTCAAAATGAAAATAATAGATGCTCTGAGAGCTCCCCAGTGTATAAAAAAAGACTTGCTAAGAAAGACACTTTAAGATGAAAAGTATACAAGTGTTAGGATGAGAGAATTGCAGGAGCAAAGAACAAGCATGATGTTCTTGGGGGAGGAGATGAGAAAAAAGACACAAGGATCCTGGAAAGATGGTGGACACGGAAAGTGGAGAGCCTAGAACAGACGCTGAGGACTGTGGACTTCACCCTGGAGGTGCTGAAGAATCGCCTTGGTGATGGAGAGATTAATGTGGAGCAGAGCAGGAGTCATTGCAGGAGGCACATTTGTAGGTTTTTCTGGGCAACACGGTGGTCTGCAGCAGATGAGAGCGATACATGGGTAAGAAGAGAGACAGATGGGCCCTGAGTATTAATTTTGCACTTTTGCGTCTGGCTAATTAAACAACTAATTTGAAGACATCGTGCAATACAGCAGGCTTTGCTGAATTTCTATTATTTTGTTTACTGAAATTTTGTATCTTTTATAATGCTGTTTTATAAAATTATTATTTTGTGTTTTTTAATAAGCAATTAGAATCAATAGAACTTGATTGGTTGTGATTGTTAGTGCTGAGAAAACTGCCAGGAATCTGACTTGAACATCTGAATAGAATAGATATAGTTTACTGAACTACAAAGCAACAGAGATGGAAGAGGCTAGCAAAGAATGAAATGGAAACTTCAACTCTAAAGTCTGAACTTGTTAAACAAAATCCAGAAACCACAGCTACACTCTCCAGTGAACAGTCAGGAGGACAAACTAGGCCGCTGCTCTAGAACGTAATCGTCATTGAAGTGGGAGTAAGTGATTCATTTTCCAAAGTCTTCACAATGACAAATGTTCTTCCTGACAGTTGGGATATGAAAAAGATATACAAAATCCTGTCCACTTAAGTAAGCAAAGATTTTCAGTAGCACTTACCATCATCTTATCCCCCAAAGGGCTGTCCCAACAAAGACCATCTGCTGGCTGATATGCCAAGGTGAGCATCTTTGCTTGATTGCAGTAGCATGACGGGGTGAGTCCCCTTGCCACAGATGTATTAATGTCTCAAGCTAGTATAGACTTTTGCTCTATTAGGAAAGAATTAAAATGCTATGCTTTCAAATACTTTTCTGATACCTCTCTTAAAAATATAGTACTTTATAATACCATTGCCTTAAGTGTTCTCGATACCTGGATCTGCACCTTGCAGCTGTTGAACCGGTAGAATCTTAGTAAGAGTACTCGAGTGAGATGGAAGCTTGAGAATTAAAATGCTCACAGAGGCAAAGCAAGCTATCATTACAGCAGGCTAAATATGGGGTGGAATATGAGACAGACCTACTGGTAAATAGTAGATGATGCCTTGTCTCATAGTTGCTAGCACAGTACAGAACAGTATGGACAGGCAGTAGGAAGTATACAGCCATTTATTCATAATCAAAATAGTTATTCAGTTGAATATTGCATGAAAGAATATGGGCTTTGAGTTCCCAGCTTCCTTTATCCTATTTTATGTTAAATTTTACGTAAGTGTCCTGATTTGCACATATTGTCGGTTAATTCAACCTCTTATAAATGTGTAAACTAAATAAAATGAACATATCAAAGGCTGTCGCTTTGCAACTGTGACTGCAAAAACAAGAACAACTTCTCTAATATTTCATTCATACCCTAGTTAAAAGGGTGGTATTTTCTGCTCTTTGAGGGCTGGTATTTTCATTTCTAAGAAGCCACCTTTGCCCATATGTCCCTGCCAGAGGAGATGGCTAGAAAGACTACAACTTCGGAACACAATGTGTTTTGCTAGACACAAGGCTGGAAAATGCCTTTGGTCTTGTCAGTCCTTATAAATGGATCATAAACGCATCAAAACCATTCTAAACTTGTATTTCAGTGTTTGTTAGGCATAGCACAAGACAAGACAAAACGGACAATGTGGTCCCTGCCCAGGGGGCATGAAGTTTACACAAAGAAGACGAAACATTCCAGAAACAAAAACACCAGCTGGGAAGGAGGCATAATTAATAAAATACTGCCAAGATTATTGTCTCCCTGCAATTACCAGGTGTTTTTGATAGTTCAACAGAGACTGATGGTTTGTGTTGAAGGGGACAAACTGGGGATTCGCAGGCTCTGAGCTCCATGAAGGACGGAAGTGGAGTGTGACGCTGTCACATGCTGCAGTGCCCCACTTCTGTCAACAGCGTGCAGCAAGTAAAACCCACTGATTCTTGGGACACTATTACAGCCCGTAATGGCAGTCACTCAAGGATCACACAATCACCTTGACCTTTCCAGAAAATTAACCAAATAAAATTGCCTTATATCTTCCAGGTTCACCTTAACTCATTTTTTAAAATGATTTTACACTTCTTGTCTGATTCTCTAAAAGATTTTAGGAAAGGGCTGGGCAAAATTGGTGTGAAACATACACAGTAATTGATGTAATATGATCCCAATTTTGTTTTTACAAACTATGGATAGGCCAAAAGAAAGGGCTGGAAGAAATAATCAGCATGAACTGGTGATCTCTGAGTGACTGATCTTTTTTTTTTCTATTCATTTTAATTTAAAAATAACAATGAAAGAGTTTCAAACAGGTTAGTAGGACAGTTCCAATAATCAATATATTGCATATTGTTATCTTCATAGTAGTTATTCAGAGGAGAAGATGCAGACGTGATATCTTTTTTTTTTCTGGTATGTTAGGGAAGATTCTACAGGGTGTTGAGGGTCTCACTATGTAGTGATCCACCTGTTTACAGCCTCCCAAGAGCTGGGATTATAGGAACGCACCATCACAC
>NW_004524592.1:1661170-1690221 GCF_000260255.1 Octodon degus | reverse complement strand
ATGGTCCTTTATATCCCCCGTTTTTGTTTTGCATTGTCAAAGATGGGTGTTCCATTGTTGTTACAGAAGCTGTATTTGGAGAAGTCTTTAAAGGGTCTTTTCATACTTGATGCCACTTCAAATATTGTAGGTACTTGAATTTCACAAAATAACCAAATATATTTTAATAGTCCATAAGAGTAGTGGATTATCGGCAGAACTGACAATTGTCAGAGTTGTTGACTTGAGCCTTTTACAGCTCAGCATATTAATGTAATACTTTTCTGCTGGATGGTTAAAACCAGTTAAAAACCTACATAACAAAAAATGTAACTTTTGTATCTGACAAGGGCAGTCAAATCCCCTCAGAATTTACCCTGAAACCATATAAAGCACCTTGTAGATCTTTTGTCAGTGTCAGCCATCTGGATGAGTCACGGCCATTGCTTGACCAATTTGCTCTCTGTGAAAGCCTAAAAAAAGGCTTTCTCTCCATATGACTCTCCTTAGGCACACTCTACATCGTCAATCACTTTCCTCTGTGGCCCCATAATCTCCTTGCTCAGAAAATTTGGGACACCACTGAGTTACAGGATGTGTGACTGATCACGTACACAGGTGACTAGCTGGACAGAACACAGACAGCAGCCAAGTGGGCACCTTGTAACTGCTGAGCAGTATCAAGCTAGGACAACTGTGAGGATAAAAGCAGGTGTATGGGGTGTGCCTAGCTGTGCCCTCAAAGCCTTGTGAGGTCATAGATGGGTCTTTCCTGAAGTGCCTGGACCCAGGGTGTATGCTTCTGGGATAATTCATGACTCAGTGCTAGGATTAAAACTGCTTGCACCCTTTGTGTGAGGGTGGGTAGCCTGGACAAAATATAGGAGACAGAAAGAGGCTCTCTGCTTGTCATTTGTTACTTGCTGCTTGCTGTCTTGCTGCTTTCTTCCCACGATAAACTGCTTCTCCTCTGCCATACTGTAACTCCTCTGTCATATGTTGGAGTCAGCCTACAATGAACTGAAGCCTCTACAGACTGAGAATCAGATAAGCCTTTCTTCTTCTGGCTGTGGGTGTCTGGTATTTTGTCTCCCATGAGAAAAGTAAATAATACACAGGGCTAATAGAAGAGAGACTGCGGGGGTGGAGAAAAGAGACACAAGAATTCTAGAAAGACAATGGGTAGGAAGGCAGGTGTGGAAAGTGGAGAGCTTTGGGGAGATGTTAACTGCTGTAGACTTCGCTCTGATGGTGACACATAGCCACTCTTGTATTGGAAAGACTGGTTTGGAGTATGGGAAGAGGCGTTACAGGGAGATGAGTCAGGAAATTTCTCAGGAAAGAACATAGGCTGGGCTGGGGCTGCACTTCAGTGTACAGCATCTGCTTAGCGTGCTGCAGGAGTCGGTTCTACCTCCTGCACTACAAAAAAATGACAAGATGGTGGCCTCCTACAAATTCATCCTGCGTGTTTAAACTTACCACACAACTTCATTGTGCTCTTCCCCTTGGGTGAAATTACAGTTTCTGCAATTTTTTCTTGTGACTCTAATAAAGCAATATTCTCTTTGGGTAATAAAAAGTTCAGCCTAATCCAAGAATCACATAACTGCAACAAGGTATGGTATTAAAACTCCAAAATGTTACACAATTTAAGTGTCTTGTTTTCTATAATAAACAGTAATGCCTGGGTCCACTTCAACCTAAGATGGTGCAGTAGAGAAAGGAGGACAGCTCTCCACCCTTTCTGTTTCTCACTATACAGATCCAGAACTTGCAAGCTCTTCAGGGTTGGTTCAGGCAAAGGGTGAGGGGAGGCAAAGACATCAATCAGGTTCTCCTTGAATAGCTCACCCACTTTTAGATGTTGGTGACCTCTGGAAATGACAGTCTGGAGCTGATGGGTTTTTTCCCTCCACAGGGACTCTTTCCAAATTCTTGTGATGTATTTCTAGGTGCCTCTTCTGCAGTCCTCTAGTATATCTTCTGTGCCTTGCAGCAAACATTTTCTGCCACCCTTTTAGCCACTGCACTTCAGCAACTCCCACCCACACTGGCTTCATTGTTCCTTGACACAGTACCTCATGGTCTCTTTCTGCCTGATGAATCCTTTCAGCAGTACCTATATCTGGTCCTTAGGAAACAAATCTTGCCTTTTATATCTTCTAACTTCATTGTACTGAGTAAGGAAATCTAATATTAGCCATTTCTTGGTGATCTGTTGACATTAGCTCTCCTTAACCAAGTCAAGGTGTCCACAGAGGTGGGAGTGGGCAGCTTCCATGCTGCAGTAAGAAATCTGGCCTTTTGCTGTCCTTGAAAAAGCTCCTAATTCCCCAGGGGAAGAAAGAGAAGCCCTCCCTACCTCTTTCCAATCTCCCACTCTCTTCCCGAAGCACTCACATATTGTCATTAGTACAGTCTGGCAGCCGCCCCAACTGAATCATTCTAATAAATAGCCTAGAGCCAACTGATACAAGAAAGAAAAAATATATACAAATAAATCAGAGGCCAAGAAGTCAGAGGAAAAAGAGTGGGCACAGTGTGATAAAAAGTTGAAATTTTATTCCACCACCTGCAATTTCCAATGCCACTGATAAACTACTGTTGCCATTTTCTGGCCTCAGAAACATCTATGTGGATTTAGGGAATGGGACAAAGAAAGCTCACAACCTCCCAAAAGGACAGTATAATTTTAACTATGGGCAACTCATCTTAAAGAAAATAATTGAGTCTGGTAGAAGATTATTTAATAAATTATAGCCCCCATGACACTAAATGGTGTTCTGTGGCCCAGGAAAGTTAATTTTTTTTTCAAAAGCTTAATAGACATCCACTGTATAGCCACCCTGGTGGGATCTAACCCAGAAACAATGTTGGATCCAGTTTTTTAATAGCACATATTTATTACAAACCCACAAAAGAAAATACAAAATCAGAACAGAGACAGAGTGTGCTTATGGCTGGGATCCCAGAGAACACAAATATCCAAAATACATGGTAGAAGGCAGAAGGGCTCAAAAGAAAGGAAGATAGCTTGTTACAGAGTGAGAGAGAAAAATGGCTCATCAAAGGAGGGAGCTGGGAACGCCTGGCTAGGGTCTAGCAGAACCTTAAACATCAATGCTACATGTGGATCCTTACCCGATACAAATTAGTTTAGTCCAGGTACCAGGCCTGGGCAATGACAAAAGATAGGAAAGGAAGTGATTGTAGAAGAAAACAAATTGGAAAGAGAAGTTGGCTCACCAGTAAGGAGGGTCCTGAAAGTTCACCTAAAGAATTTGGAAGATATTCTATCTTTGTTTTTCCATGGTAGGGAGATATTTCCGATTCAGGAAATTCAAACACAGAGGCTGTGCTGCAGAAAACAATGGGGGAATTTCCAAAATAGATGAAGAAGGAGAACAAGAAAGATAATAAGGATTTTATTGAAACAGTGTGGGTGACATCTGCAAAAAGCCTGACCTGGAACTACATCACCCTCTCCCTTGAGCAACCTCAGCATTCCACTGCCCACAGCTAGCTCTGAACAAGATGTTAGGCAACTGCTGATAAAGGATAGCATGGAGTCCTGCAGACCTAATATGAGAAGGTGTTTATAACACTGATGGGGAGAAGTGAGGGTCACAAAAGACTGAAAGGGTCTTGAAGCCTGTCTGTCCTGTCTACCTGTCTGTCTGTCTGTCTGTCTGTCTGTCTGTCTGTCTGTCTGTCTCCCTTCCTGTCCTCCCTCCCTCTCTCTCCCCCCCCCACCACTTAATAAATGCAATCTCCTTCCTTCCTTCTTATTCCATCTACCTTCTCCAGGTTTAAAATACATTCAACAAAACACTACTCTATTTAAAAATAGTTTCTTCTTTATAAAAAAAAAATCAATTGCATTTTCCAGATATGAAAAGTATTATTTACTCACTAAAGAAAATAATTTAGGGCTGGCCAGATATCTCAACAGACTAAAGCATCTGCTTTGGCAGGGCGCAGTGGCCGGGGTTCAATCCCTGGTGTGCTATGCCAGCCCCACCCCTGGGGTGTGCTGAGGCACTGATTGAGATCAAATGTGGTGGCATGCTCTTGTAATCTCAGGACTTGGGAGGCTAAAAAGAGAAGGATCATTATGAGTCTGATCTACATAGTGAGACCCTGTAGACCCTGTCCTAAATTCATTTTAAAAAGTAAATAATTTAATTCAGTTAATACCTACAAAACTTTAGAATACAACTTGTAGTTCTAGCTGCAGAGATAAACACATTTAGTTGCACCCACCTGTATAGATACTTGTAGGATGGACTATAAGTCACTTTGGTGTGATTTACAGGCAAAATAATACATATTTCTAGATAAACTTTTCTTTTCAAGTGACCATGTAACCCATTCACTCTTGGAAGTAAATTCCTGTGTTTTTGTTATTTTAGCACAGACTTATTACTGCTTTTACATATCTCAGTGTCATCCCAAGACTAAAATTTACACTGAAATTAAAGAATTCAGCTTAGTTATCACTTGGATCACATTATTGTCCTTACCTGAATTAGTTACAATATGCATACAAGGCTCTCACCACAAGAGAGCTAGCAGGCCTTGGCTGTCTGAGAAAGTAAATCAAAGCTGCTTTAACTTTGGTGCTCAGATTCAGAAATGGAGGCATCCAGCAGTTCATAATGAGCCTAGTGCCGGCAAAATAGCTCAGTGGATTAAAGCACCTGCAAGCAGGCACAGGGGCCAGGGGTTCAATCCCTGGGGCACACAGAGACACCGATTAAGACTGGGCGTGGTGGCCCACACCTGTAATCCCAGCTCTTGGGAGACTGTAAACAGGAGAATCACAAGTTCGATCTAGTAGTGAGGCCCTGAATACCCTGCAGACCCTTCTCTAAAATAGAAAACAATAATAATAATAATAATAATAATAATGAGCCCAAGGTCACCTGGCATGTGAAAAGCAAGCCTGAAAATCCAAGCCAGGATTTTGTAAACTGAAACTTCCCTGAAGATGGAAGTTTCTTCACACAATGTTCAATTTTGGAGAACTGGACGTAAGACACGAAGCAGGTCAGCATTCTGGCTTTACAAACACGGAAACAAAGATATTGAGAGGTCATATAGGTTATGCAAGCCAAGTGGCTGGCGTGATATATTTCTATTGTTTTAAAACCAGGTATCACACAGGATTTTCCAAATACTTAGAAGAGGGGGAATATTATAAGAGAAATTGCTTCAGCTTTTGTTTTATTAAGTTTATTTTAAAAATACATGATCATAGTCATCGTGGGGAATTTGTACCCGTATATGCTACAGCTTGATTCCTTTTCAATTCCCCTTCCCTCCATTCAGCCCCTCTTTCTCTCCTTATCTACAAAACTTGGTTTCCATTTTATCCTCCTTTTCTCATTGTTTTCTCTTACCTTCCTTACTTTCCCCCTCCTCCTTCCCTTGTTCTTTTTTCTTTTGATCGATTTTTTCCTGTTTCACAATCTCTATCATACAGTTTGGTTCCTATTTACATTTTCAGCTTCTCACACCAGAGACAGTGCACCAGTTCTACTTTTGTCTAATTTATGTCCCTGAAGAGTAGTCTCAAGATCCAGATAGCCATAAATATCTCACACTTACCCTTATGTTTCTATAAATTTTTAAAGTTAATTTTAAAAATCATTATTGAGTCAAAAGCTAGTTTATTAAAAATAAAGAAAAGATTAATTATTTTTGATTAGATGAAAGTGATTTAAAAGTGAATTTCATTTTTAAAATTCAGGTTCTATTATTTCAGTGAGCATTAAATTAAATGATTAAGTCAGTAGGTTGTTTATGATTTTTAATTACCATTAAAATTACTATTAACTACTATTACTTCCATCTCTGCTGTACATTTAATATACCTTCTGCGGGTGCATATTATGAGTCTACAAGAAGGTCAGAGATTTTGTGGGTGGGTATTTGAAAAACCAAAACTTTCACAATATTAGTAATCAAAATATTAACATGAAGGGCTCACCAGCTAGCTCAGTGGATTAAAGCCCCTGCTTAGGCAGACTCAGGGACCAGGGTTTGATCCTCTGCATGCCGTGCTGGCCCCGCCCTCAGGGCGTGCTGAGTTGGCGACTGAGACTGGACGTGGTGGTGCGCATCTGTAATCCCAGCGCTTGGGAGTTTGAAAATGGCAGGATCACTATGAGTCTAATCTGTGTAGTGAGACCCTCAAGACCTGCAAACCCCGTACTAAATACGTTTAAAAAAAATGAATAAAAATTAATGTCGGGTGATAGAACTTCAGATCATTTTTACTACTTTTTCTTATCTATGCTTATTTTACTATTTTTCTGTAACGAATATGTATTTCCTGTGTATAGAAAAGACTGCCACTAAATCAGTGATTTTCCTAGTCTTTGTGGGAGAATAAATATGTATTGTATTTGAAAGGTACTGTGCTATTGTCCATTGTTGTCTACACCACATGGGGCTCGGCTGCTTACTATCCATTCCAGCCCCCTCACACATTCTCCTTTGCTGCAGTGTCTGCACAGCTGAGAACTACCTCTCAGATTCTTCTGCAGCTTGGGCTCCAAATGCCACTCAGGTTCTTTCAATTAAATAACACCGGGGCAGCAGTGGTGGCAGCTGCTCTGATCTCAGCTGAAGCCAGGAGATTCTGATGTCCTTCAGGAGAGTTTCATTACTCCCTGTGCTGTGGCTTGAATGTAGCCCGACCCCCGCCCCAGAAGCGGGTGGAGAACAATCCCTGATGCAGTAGTTCTAAGTTGTAGGCTCTTTAAATGCGATCAGGCCACCTTCTAAATGGATTAGTGACATTAGCCCGTTGATGAGTTCCTGAGCTAGAAACTGATTCTGTTATAAAATCTTCTGAAATCTCTTTCTCTTTCTTACCCTTCTGCCTTCTGCAGTGGGATGACCTGGCAAGAAGGCCCGTGTCAGCATGCAGTCTTTTGTTCTTGGACTTCCCAGCCTCTAGAACCATGAGCCTAGAGATTTATGCTCATTATAATTAATCAATCTCAGGCGTACTGTTTAAGCAACATAGAATGCGTTCAGCCTGCCTCTCTGGCTCTTAAACAATATTGTAAATCATCTAATTATGCATCAAAGGAAATCCTATTCCTTTTTCGAGGAAATCCTATTCTGCTTACAAGAAGCCATGACAGTGCTATTGCTTGCAGCTGGACACTGAACTATGGAGTTCACATTGGTTTTGTCAACCCTCTGCCCAGCCCTCAAGTTCTACCTTCATTTTTTTCCTTTTGTGATTACAAAATTAAAACCCACTTGTTGTAAGTGACACAAATGCTATACATTGAAAAGTAGGGGCCACAGAGCTGGCTGAGTAGAATAATAGCTTGCCTGGCAAGCCCAAGGGCTTGAGTTCAATCCCTGTTTCCACCCAAAAAAAGAAAAATAGAAAAGTAAAAATGTTCTCCTTTTGATCTCCACCTTCATTCTTTACCATTGTAGACAGAGTAATATAGGTATATTGCTGTATCAACTTTTCATTTGGAGTGATCATATAATCCCTATTAGGAGGAATCATTTTTAATGGTTAATTGTTTCCTATATATTTTTTGGGTACACAAAGAACAAACATACATTTTTTTTCATTTTGATTTTCTTTCAGTTTTTTATGTCTTTCTATATTTTTATGTACCGAGCTACTTGATTCTTTTTAATTGCTACATATCATGTCACACTGAAGTGACTAAAACATATTTCAACATTCCTCTGTCATGGGCACATTAATATCTATAAACAATGTTGTAATGATTATTTCTCATCTTATACCTTTGCACATGCTTTTGAATACTTTTTTGAGGTACCCTAATTTTAAATGCAAAAAAAATTGAAATGTTAGTTGCTTGCATTTAATAGCACTTTTTAAAAATGTCTGGTGTGCTTATTACTACACCACCAGTGCTCGGAGCAGCATCTGCCACATAGAAGGCGCTAAATAAATATGTGTGAAATGAATGCCAAATGAATGGTTGAAACCAGCCTAGAAAATATATCAAAGAGATTCACCACATGGATGGATTAAAAGAAAAAATAAATATGTGTAAAGCCATTGTGATGGATGTCCCTACAAATTGGCTAAATCTCCATATCCATGCCTGATTTTTAAGAAAAATTATTCATCAAGAGATGGAAGAAATGTCATTAACCTGATAAAAGAATTTATCAGAAACCAACAGAAAAATAGATTTCTAAATATTAATAAAGGAAAGAATAGTTACCATTTTCAAGGTCTCAGTAATGAATAAAAATAAACCCGCAGGCATGAGATAGGGAAGTGCAAAAATATTTAAATAAGATCTAAAATATTAAAAGACCTATTGACCTCCACAAAGAAATGCAAAACAGTCTTAATCAAAAAGCAAAATCATCCACTACAAAGGTGCGCTGAGTTAACTTTAACAAAGTTCATCATATTGGGGGCAGTCCTCATGTTCCATTTTTAATATCCAAGCAGTACAGGGTCAGACAGGAAAGCACACAGCCAATAGCTGGGCTGTAGCTCTCCTGTCTCCTCTGCATCACCCCACATGTCATTATCGAAACAAAACCTTCCTTTTCCTTCCCTACTACTCTGATGCATCAGTTCTAAATGTTTCTCATCCCATATTCCGGTCATTTGTACAACTTGGAGAGGTCAAGAACAAGTTCCTTTTCAGCCTTGGGAAAATCTGTAATGAAAAGTCAAATTGCAGGAAATGATGAATGTTCCATAATTTGGAATGCCATTTAAAAGTGTGCAGGCTTTCCATGTATAACTTGAAAAAGTTGAGTGGAAAAGAGTCTAGCTGGATCATTTATTCATACATTTTTGTTTCTTTATGATAATGCTATGGAGATACAACTGATACACTAGAACTTTACTCTTTTAGAGTTCACAATTCCATTATTTTAAGTATATTTAGAATTGTATATTCATAATCTCATTAAAAAATTAATATCAGCCTAAAAAGAAACCCAGTACTTGGCAGCAGTAGTCTGTACTAGTCTGCTTTCCATTTGCTAGATGCAATCCCAAACACTCACACTTTACAAGAGAAAGTGTCTTTTATCACATATTTGAAGAGAATTTGGTCTGCAGTCCTCTGGCTCAAAGGCAAAGATATCATGGCAAAGTGGCTGTGAAGCAGAGCTGCTTAGTTCATGGTGGATGGGAAGCTAAGCAAGGAATTGGCACCCAGAGATGAAGGAGAAAAGCACCAAATGTAGACTCTAATGCCACACTTCCATAACCCACACAGACACACCTGGAGGCATGCCCCACAGTCAATCAAAATAGTGTGCTGCACCAACCACCACACAGTCATTCACCTTTGTCCTCCAGGTAGCCCCAGTAATGACTCCACCTACTTTTTCTTTGAAGAGAGTTGACTGTTCTGAACACTGGATATTATACAATATGCAGTCTTTTATGACTGACTCCCTTCACTTAGCAGGACTTCAAGATTCATCCACATTGTAGCACACTTCTTCATAGCCCAGTGATATGTTATTTTATTACATAGACACATTATACTTTCTTTATCTAGTTATACATTGATGGACATATGAATTTCTTCTTTGCTCATCATTTTTTCTTTCCCCTTCCTTTCCCCCTCCCCTCTCTAGTTTCCCTTCTTGTATGAATAATTGCTTCCTATTGTAATAATTGCTTTATATGTAATAATATCTATTTATATTTTGGTTCTCATTGACACTTTTAGCTTCACACCAGAAAAACAATGATATTTACAAATGTATGTCGAGTTTATTTCACTTAAGAATATGTCCTCAGGGACAACCCACTTGGGCCCCCCTTCTGTCCCTCTTTTAGAAAGGAGCTTTCTTTCCCCCAGTAAATATATTCTGCTCATAAAAAAGTATATCCTCGAGGTGTATTCACTGACCTAGAGATGTCTCTTGCTTATCCTTCTTTATGTCTGAGCAGTACTCCATTTTATTAAAAAATACATCCTTTTAATCCATTCATCAGTTGATGGGCATTTGGAATGTTTTCAAGATTTAGTTATTATGAGCTGTACTGACATAAACATTAATATGTCTATATTGCTATATGTTTTTAATTCTTTTGGGAAGCCACCAAGGAAGGGAATAGCTGGATCAAATGTAACTTCTAATTTTAGGGTTTTGAGGAATCTCCATGTTGATTTCCATAGTGGCTGCACGAATCTACAGTCCCACCAACAGTGAAGAAGGGTTCTTTTTTCCCCACAGCCCCACCAGCATTTGTTATTGATTGATTTCTTGACAATGGGCTTTCTTTCTGGTGAGATGAATTTCTGTTGTTTTAACTTGGATTTCTCTGTCAGAGACAATTTCCATCAGAGACTTCTGCAGTTAAGTCCTGACACTCCTGCCCAGAGTTATGATGCATGTAACAAGCAAAAAGAACAAGAGACAAGAATTACAAGGAAATAGAACTCTGGAATGATTAGTGTTCCCTGGGAACAAAGATTAGGAATCTCTAACTTGCCACTATTTTATTAGTAAATACACAGTAAGTGGTATAGTACTTTTCCTTTAGAAGCATAGAAGTAGCAGTTGAATGAACAAGAATAACCCCATGAAGATAAGATTCATCCCTATACCTGAGTGCTAGTCTCCCGGTGTTGTCCTCAGCTTCATTCTGCTCTGTTAGCATCACAGCCTCGCTGACCATCAAGATCCCAGTGACCAAAGGGAAGTAGGAATTTCACATTCCAGAAGGCCAAGAAGACCAGGTGAGGAGGACGTCAGACAGATGTTATGTGAATTTATAACCTGTGGTCCCCAACATTTCTCAAATGATCAATGGTGTTGAGCATTTTTCATATATTTATTTGCTATTTCTACTTTCATGTGAGAAGTATCTATTCATTTAAGATACTCAATTTTTGGGTTGGGTCTTTAAATTTGGGGAATCTGACTTTTTTGAGGTGTTTATATATTCTAGAAACTAGTCCTTTGTCTGTGAAACAGCTGGCAAAATTTTTTCCCACACTGTGGACTGTCTCATCATGTTATGGGTGATTTCTCTTCCTGTACAAAAGCTTTTTCATAAGGTGAAATTCCAGTTATTGATTCCTTTTGATAGTTCCTGTGCAACTGGAATTCTGTTCATAACATTTTTGCCTACACCAATGACTTTACTTCAAGAGTTCTTCCCATTCTACCTTCCATCAGAATGTTTCTGCTTTAATATTTAGATCTTTGAACATTTCAACTTTATTTTAGTGCATGGTGGGAGACATTGGTCTAGATTTAGTCTTTGACATGTGAAAAGCCAGTTTTCCCAGAACCATTTATTAAAGAAATGATGTTTCTTCCAGTGAAGGTGTTTGGCCCCTCTGGTGGCTGAGTATGTCTGGTGTTGTTTCTGCATATTCTAATCTTTTCTACTGATCTTTGGATCTGCCTTGTTGCCAACATCAAAGGGTTAGTTTATCACACTAACCCTAACACGCCAAATTTAAAAACCCTATCCAAAAATGGGTATCTGAGATGAATGCACACTTTTCAGATGAAGAAGTATAAATGACAAATAAATGTATGAAAAATGTTCAACATCACTGGTCAGTCAAGAGACATGATTTCAAAGAAAGCTTAGACCACATCTCCCTCAAGAATGAAGACCATTCTTAGCAATCAGATAGTCTACATTCCAGAAAATGTCGACATCACTCTGAAAGGAAGCACAGTTATTGTGAAGGGCCCTAGAGGAACCCTCCAGAGGGACTTCAACCACATCAATGTGGAACTCAGTCTCCTTGGGAAGAAAAAGAAGAGGCTCCGAGTTGACAATTGGTGGGGAAACAGAAAGGAGTTGGCAACTGTCCGCATGATCTGCAGCCATGTACAGAACAGGATCAAGGGGGTCACGCTGGGCTTCCTTACAAGATGAGGTCTGTGTATGCTCACTTCCCCATCAATGTCATTATTCAGGAGAATGGGTCTCTTGAAATTTGGAATTTCAGTGAAAAATACATTCGCCGAGTTCATATGAGGGCAGGTGTTGCTTGCTCAGTATCTCAAGCCCAGAAAGATGAACTAATCCTTGAAGGAAATGACATTGCGCTTGTTTCAAATTCAGCTGCTTTGATTCAGCAAGCCACAACAGTCAAAAACAAGGATATCAGAAAATTTTTGGATGGTATCTATGTTTCTGAAAAGGGAACAGTTCAGCAGCCAGATAAGTAAGATCCAAGAGTTAATCCAGCCTCAGAAACAAGCTTCTGGATTGTAAAGCCAATCTGATATTTTAATGAGACAATAAAAGATCTTTATTAAATAAAAGAATGCTTAGATTACAGCATTGTTGGAAAGAATGGCTATTATCAAGAAATCAACCAAAAACAAATGCTGGTGGGGCTGTGGGGAAGAGTATCTTTCTCTACTATTAATTAGAGTTTTATGGTTTGTGTCTAGTTTTCTCCAAAACCCTCCTTCATGTAGTCAATGGGGTGGCTTCCAGAGCTTGAGATTAATTCATGATCCAATGATGAGATTATGGATGTAAGTGCTACGCCTACACCTTCTGTGAGTAATCTGCATTGCAATGTAAGGAGGAGAGTGAGGGTTGCCAACTATCTTGGTTGCTGCTCCTCCCTTTGCTCTTTGGTGTTTTCTGCAGCCATGAACTGCTACTCTCTGTCATATGACACTCTACCTTGGAGCCAGCTGAGTATGGAGTGAAATCTGCACTAACTGTGAGCTAAATAAATATTTCCTTCCTTAATTTTGGTGTCAGGTGTTTTGTCCCAGCAGTGACAGATGAGTTACTGAGACAGAATTTGGTACCAGAGAAATGGATTCACTGCTGTGATTAAACCTGACCATGTGGATTAAAACCTTTGGGAATGGCTTGTGGGAAGATATAGGAAGAGTTTGGAGATGTTAGCTACAAGAGAAGCACTGGAATGCCTTTGGATGTTCTGTATGGGAGATTCTGATCAGAGGTCAGAAGATCAGAATGCTGATAGAAATCTTGCCTGTAAAGATCAGGCTGGAGAGGATTCTTCTGGGAAGAAGGACTGCATTGGTTATTTAGCTCCAGATGGTGTGTGTTATGGCATGGCAGAAGTTTGTCTGCATTTGCTCATGTCCAGAGACTTTGTCTGCGACTGAGATTAAGCATGGTAGACTTATTAATCTGACAGAAGTAAGTTCAAGGCAGTCTAATGTTGAAGCAGTAGCATGGCTATTGTTGGGGGATTTTAGTAAGTTTTATGTGGAGAATCAAGCAAAGATCCCATAGGGATGATTTTAAATGTTGTGAGTATGGCTAGAAAGGGAAGTGCCAATAAAGCTGTGGGCTACAAAGATAGAACTGAGAGGCTCTCCATTGCCAAGAAGGAAAAAGAGAATAAAAAGGATGGTCTGAAGGCATCATAGGAGGTCCAGGTCTCTCTCTGCCATTTTCACCCTCAGAACTGCAAGGGTGAGGGACTTAGCTTTGAGAAGAAGGCCACAGAGTGTCATGCTCTAGAATGGTGGTGGCAGCCACACCAAGTTTCATAATGGTAGTGGCACAAAGAATTCATTCCTCAGAATCAGGTTCAGAGTGCTCAGCGATCCAAGCATTCAGCACTTACAGCTAAGAGAAAAGAAAATCTGTCTATTGCTCCAGCTGGCAGTAGACTTTGATGTCATCCATGTGTCATTGGTTTTAGGTGCATGGAGAATGCAGGAGTGCTGAAATTAGGAAGACTTCCACATAGATCTGGGAGGCCAGTGTGCCCATGAGAGGACAGTGTGAAAAGCAAAGAGTTGGAAGCTTAGCATGCAGAGGAAACCCAAGGAGTCTGGAAAAGCCAGTACCATGGATTATCTGAGGAAAGATGCAAGGAGGTGTCAAAGCCAGCCTAAGAGTGAAGCCAGTCTACAACCAGCAGAAGTGCCATAGAGGTAGAGCCACATGGAGTTTACAATTTGCCACAGGGGTTTCAGATGTTCCACATGGAACTACAGAGCATGTCTGACCTTCTGGATTTTGGATTTTCTTTGGTCCCAATGTTTTGTATGCCCATCTTTGTATCTTTTGTAATGGTAGTTTTTCTTGTGCCATTGAATGGTGGAAGTGTTTAACTTTTCATTTGTACAGGGACTCACAACTAAGAGTTTGACTTAGATCTTGGAGGAGACTTGGGACTTTCACTTTTCAGCAATGCTGAAACTATAGGACTTTGGTAATTCTTTGAAATGAACCAAGATTCCTTTTGCATAAAGGGATGTTCATGAGTCTTTGTGAGACCAGGGATGGAATGTTATAGTGTGGTCTAGTTTACCCCCAAAGCCTCATGCAGTCATTGGGGTGGCTTCTAGAGTTTTTGATTAATTCATGAGTTAGTGCTGGGATTATGCATGTGAGTGTTACACCCTCCATTAATTGGACAGCCTGAATACAATGTGGAGAAAGGAGAAAGTCTTGATAACTGCCTCAGGTGCTGCTCCTCCCTTTGCTCATTCGTGTTTTCCACTGCCATAAATGACTGCCCTCTTCCATTTTCCACTCTGCCTTGGACCCATCTGAATATGGACTGATACATCCATTAACTGTGAGTTAAATAAACCTTTCCTTCCTTAATTTTAAGTGTTGGGTATTTTGTCCCAGCAACTAGAGAATAGTAACTGAGACAGGAGTGTAGATTTGTGCAACCACTGTGGAAATTCATATGGAGATTCCTCAGAAAACTAAAAATAGAGGTTCCATTTGGCTCAGCTATTCCCCTTCTTGATAACTTGCCAAAATACTTAAAAGTATCATACCATGGTTATATATATATATATATATATATATATATATATATATATATATATATACACTTTGTAATAGCTAAATCTTGGAAACAGTCCAACTGCCCATCAGTTGATAAATGCATAATGATAATGTGGTGGTTTAATACAATGGAGTACTACTCAACCATAAATAAAGGATCAACTTGAGACATTGATACATATGTGTAAATATCATATTTCTCTGGTGTCATAAACAAAGTATAAGTAAGGACCAAAATGTATAACAGACCATTGTCAAAGATAAGGTGGCTAAGTATGTCTGGAAATGTTTCTGCCTCTTCTAATCTATTCCATTGATCCTCAGTCTCATTTTTGTTCCCAATATCATACTGTTTTCATCACAGTAGCTTTGTAGTATAATTTCAAGACAGAGATTGGGGTGCCGTTTTCCTTGATTTCCTCTCCTAGGGTTGCTTTTGCTTTTCTAAGTCTCTTTTGGCTCCAAATGAGTTTTAGGATTTTCTCTGGTTCTGTGAGGTATGCTAATTGTACTTTTATTGCAATTGCATCATATTTCTATGGCAATTTTATAAGCATGACCATTTTCACTGTATTTGTCCTTCCTAGCCAAGAACAGGGAATATTTTTCCATTTTCTAATATCCTCTTCAATTTCCTTTTTCAGAGTACTAGTTTTCAGTGTACATCTCTTTTACCTCCTTTATTAGAATTATTCCTAAGTATTTTATTTTGTGGATGCTATTGTGAAAGGTGTGATTCCCCAAATTTGTCTCTTAGTGAGTTTTTATTGATTTTTAGAAAACTTACTGATTTTGAATGTTGCCTTTTGTATCTAACTACACCAGTGAATTTGCTTATTAAATTTAGTAATCTTTTGGTGGAGTTGTTGGGGTCTTGTATGAAGACTATCATGTTATCTTTAAATAATGATAATATAACTACTTTCTTTCATAACCTTATTCCTTTTATTTCTTTCTCTTGTCTAATTGGTCTGGCTAATATTTCCAGAACTATACTGAATATGAGTGATGACAGTGGAAACCCTTGTGCTGCTCCTGATTTTAGAGTGAAAACTTTCAGGTTTTGTCCATTGTCTCCTGAGAAATCAACAGGTCCCAGATGAAATTAAAGAAGAAATTATTACCTACAATTAAATAATCCTGCCAATACAACATACAAGAATTTGAGACACAATGAAAGTGGTACTACCAAGAAAATGTATCACACTGAATACACATGTCAGGAATGCAGGGCAAGCTCAAATAAATAACTTAATGTTGAACTTCAAGATTTTAGAAAAAGAAAATCAAGTCAAGCCCAAAGCTTGTAACAGAGAGTAAATTATTCAGATCAGAGCAGAAATCAATGCAATAGAAACTAATAAAACTATACAAAGAATCAATGAATCAAAAGTGCATTTTTTGAAAATTAAATAAAATAAACAAACATTTAGCCAACCTCATCCAAAAAAGGAAAATCTCAAATACATGCAGTTAGGAATGAAAAGTAAAGTCACAACTGACCCTATAGAAATCCAGAAGATCATCTATGCATATTTCAAGAACTTCATTAATATAAGAAGGAAAATGCAGAAAAAATGGACAGATTCCTCGATACATACAAATTACCAAAGCTGAATCAAGAAGACATAAAATTCTAAACAAATATTAATCAATAGAACTGATGATATAATTTTAAAAACCCACCACTAAAGAAAACCCATGCCCTGAATAATTCACTGATGAATTCTACAAGAAATTTAGAGACCTAATACCACTACTTCTTAAACTATTTAATGAAATTGAAAGGGAAGAAATATGCCCAAATTTGTTCCTTGAAGCAAACATTAACCTGATACCAAAGCCAGAGAAGGAACCAATGAAAAAAGAAAAAGAATGACAGGTCAATCTCCTTAATAAACATAGATGCAAAGATCTTCAATAGGATACTGACATATAGAATGCAACATATCATCAAAAAGATTATGCACCATGAGCATATAGGATTTATCCAGGGATTCAGGGATAGTATAACATATGTTAATCAATAAATGAGAGTATACCATGTATAAGGCAAGGACAAAAACTATATGATCATCTCAATAGATACAGAAAAAGTATTTCACAAAGGCAAGCACTCAGGATAAAGACCATAACAGAAAAAGTAAAATAGAGCAGCTTTATTTCAGTCTGACAAAAGTCACCCATGGCAATGTTTTTCTTTTATTTATTTCTTTTTGATAGTTGGAGTACTACTCTGGCATAAAGAAAGGTAAATATGCATCACTTATAGGAAAAAAATATATGCACCTTGTGACCAAAATGTTAAATGAAATAAATGAGACACAAAAGCTTAAGTACCACATGACTTTTCTTATGTGAGAAACTCAGAATATAAATAAAGACCAAAATAAAAGATAGATAATAACAATGAAGCACAAGCTTTAAATTTTAATGTAACTTGCCTATCTTTATTTAACTTGTACTGTTGGTGTCAGATCTAAGAATTGCTTGCTTATATTTCAAAAAATTTTTGTACTTTTTCTAAACCATATAGACACATATATAAGTACTATATATGTGCTTTTTTGCTGAAGAAATGTTCATAGTGGGTGACTTTGTGGAGAGAAACAAAGGGAAAAGAACATTTTATTTTACATTTTATTCATTAACGATGATTTGAATTTTTATCATTCCTAAATTTTATTTCTATTTTTCAAAATCTTTAATCCAAAAAAATCTTTAAGTCAGATTAAATACTAGTAAATAACAGTTACACATCATTTGTATTTTAAGGATTCTTTAAGTTCATATACACTCTAATAACTAGCAATTGATCATTGCTCACATTGTAGAAGATTTAGCAAAGTACAACAATTTTTTCTTCCTAAATTCAGAAACAATTAAAATTAGACACAAGAATCATAGAGGTAGAAGACATAATGGTATATGGATACCTAGATTAAAAACTAGAATACCAAATAGAAGGAAGTGGTTTAGTGAGAGAGCCAAACTACATTTCTAAAACTTCCTGATACTCACCCTCTCTGATTTATACCTTGAAAAAAATAAATCAAACCAACCCTAAAAGCATCCATACTTAGTAAGGACTCATGCATGGCCCTGTTCAGGAGAAAAGAAGCCAATGGTGAGAGACAAGATCCTCCATTCCTGAGAACTTTTGCTACTGAAAATTTACCCTAGGAAATTATGACAGTGATGCAGCTTATACAGAAGACTAAGTTAAATTTGTAACTTTAAAACTTCACAGGCCAGTGGGGGATACAGGCTTATACGCAAGTATATTTTACTAAAATTCAATGTGATAAGTGCTAAAATGAATATAAGCAAAGAGAAACCCTCATCCAGTAAGTAATAATAATAATAATAATAAATGATGCATTGTTGAGTAATTAAGTGTCAAGCCCTGAGGTAAACAGCTTATAAGTCTTATTTCTTCTGTTCTTATAATTCCCTTTTCCAGATAAAAAGGTCAAAACACAGAAAGGTTAGATAATTTAATTTCATAGCTAATAAAAAGAGAAAGAAGGATTTGACCCTTGCTTTTTTGAACTTGGAGTCCATGCCCTTAAACATTGGCCGTTGGTAAGTTCAACCACCTATCATGGACAAGGAGAAAATATTTAAATACAGTCCTAAAAGATGTCATTCAAATGCATCCCCATCTAACCTTTACACATTTGTTTTAAGGTCATCTTCCTTTTGAAATATCAGGATGAATAAATAGCATTATCTTCTAGGTGTCTAAGTAATTAATAAAAATAGAAATATTACATATAGCCAAGCCCAGACTTGCACCTTAATGAGGGCATGGACATATGTGTCATTTTCATCTATGGGTCCTCAGCATGGTATTCAGATAAGTAATTCAACAATATTTGTTAGGTAAATAATGGAAAGAGGAAATACATGAAAAGTTAAGTCTAAAAAAAGATAACATAAGTTAAAATAGCTTCCAGACACAAAAAAATGACAACAGTCACAAATACATCTTAATATTCAGAACATTAGTACTGCCTTAGTTATCTTCAATAATAGAAACCAAATTATACAAAGATCATAGTTTGCAATATTGAAATTAAGTTATTTCCATCATTTGAGTTCTAGAATATCACATTCAAGCTATTCAGTCTGACCCAGTTTTGAAAACCTCCCCTGTGATCTAATAAAGTGGCCCTAAGTCTACATTTGAGCACATTTAATACTGAAAAGCTGCTTGTGACCAGCTTTAATTATTTACTGTACAAAATTCTTCCCTATTTTCACCTAAGTCTTAATTTTACTGGTCCTAACTTTACCACTGGAAACTACATAGAAATATCTAATCCCTTCTAGTTAGTGATGCTCATCAAATATTTGAAGACGTTTATCTTCTTTTCTTATTTCCACAAGGGGAATGCCATCTTCCTTGGGCCTCACTTATTTCTATTGATTTCATAGCACATGTGCATAGGAAAGCAACATGACTAATGAGAGATCTGAGAAGTCCCTTGATAGCACAGATTTGGGAATCCACAGAGACAGAAAGTATGTGTATCTTGATGGTGCTTTCTGGGTTTCAAAGTTCACCATGGGAGTATCAGATGTGAATTCTACTACTCTTTTGCCCAAATATATATATAAATCAGGCATACATATTTGAATTTAGATTGTCTTGGGATAATTTTTCTAACTTCATGGGCTCCCTTCCACCTGCCTATTTTGGAGTCTGACGGTTTTCTCAATGGATGCAAAGAAAGAATGCAACAAATGGATGTGAGTTTCTGAGACTGGAGGCAATACCAAGTTTCCAGGAATATCTGTCCACAATCCTAGACTTCAGGCCATATTACATGTCATTTCCACATATCCAGATTTTTCCCAATTTTCCTCTCATCCTTGTGGCCCTCCTCTTATCTTGCTTCAGTTTTTCAGTGTCTAGTTCCCAGTCCATGTGAGCATGAAGAGTTGGGGCCCAGCATAGTTGTAGAGCACTCAGTGCAGCCATTATTTATATGATTGTCAGCTTGATTACATCAAGAAACACAAACAGATTAGTAAAGCACACTTCTAGGGGGTGTTGGTGTAGTTTCCAGAGATAACGGGCATATAGGCCAGCAAAACAAAAGAAGGGAGACCATCCTGATTGTGACGGTACTATCCAACAGGCTTGCAGCCCAGGGCTAAGGAGGAGGAAGTGGGTTTGTATTTGAAAAGCCCCATTCTACTTAAGTGGATGCCTGTTTTGCTACTGCCATTGCCTGTACACGTCAAAACCCAGTTTAGTAAACCTCTCAGTGCAGGCTCACATCAATGACTCTCCGGGGAGCACTGGACCTTCAGTCTTGGACAGGCACTTTATCTGATCCTTTGCATTCTGCAGTGCCCAGTCTCTTGAACTAAACAGCTTCTGGGGCCTGTGCCTCTCCAGCATGCAGATGGCCATGCAGACTACCCTGCCTCTGACCCAGGAGCCCATCTAATATAGTCTCTTGCACAATACATATATTCTATTGATTCTTTTCCTCTAGAGAACCATGACTATTCAATCATCTAATTCAAATTCACTTAAAAGATAAAAACAAGATAGTTATTTAGAACTACTACACTGAAAGCAAGCAAATGCCTTGGAGTCAGGAACTACAGTGCTCCTGCTCTTTAAGACCAATATGATGTTACTACATACAACCTAAGACTCCCCAAGATTTATTCTGTGTTCACCAGAGTAGGAGATGACATGATATTCAGGTGAGGAAAACAGTCTCATGGCATTCAATAGGGAAGGAAAGAGTAGACTGTGCACTTGAAGGATGCAAATTACACAAAGACTGTATCAAAGGGATATTGCTGGCAATTTGAAAGAGAGCTCAGATGCCTCCAATCCATGAAAGGTCATGGTTTTTGTCCAGGAGAAGAAGATATTGTAGATATACAAAGGAGTTTTAATGTCTGCCCAAGAAAGTAAGATACTAAGAGTTTCTGTTCCTTGAGATTGGTACCTTTTTGAAAATACAGTGTGTAGCTTGTGATGCCTGCTTCCCTTTTTCATACAGAATAGGCTGTGAGACTCATTTTGAAAGGGCAACTCGTCCTTCCACTTTTCTAGAGAGGAGGCAGCTTCCAGTGCTCAATGTGATTGGAGCTGCATTGCTCCTCCTGGCCCCTACTTCCACTCTGTCACCTGTCAGTCACAGCGACTGCCAGTGTTTTAATGTGCATGGAATGGTTTTACACTGTCATGACAAAACTATTAAAAGAAAAAGAACAAAACTTTTATATGTATATGACTGGCTATCTAAATTGAAATTATATTAAGGAATTACTTCTCTATCTTTAAGAAGTCACTTTTGCCATTTGGTAATGAAGGATAATTGCACAAATCAGTATTAATTTATAATGATGAAACAATAAAATATTGATGAAATAAAATTCCCTAGACTTTAGTAATGAGAACAAGCATTTAAATCAGTTCTGTGCTCTGGCAGCAAAGGAATTTCTAAAACACTAGCCAGTTTGCATTTCTACTTACGTTCCCTTTCCTGGTTTTCCATTATTTCTATAATAAAGTCCAAAGTAATTAGTAGGATCAAATAGCTCCTTCATAGTTAGCACTCCTTTATTGTTCATCTATCATTTTATGTTCTTGAAATACTAAGCTACTCATAGTTCCCAAGATACACCATGCTATTTTAGGTATATTTCTTCCACTTTTATCATATACTGCAACTCCTTCTCTGATGTCCATCCAGTAAGATCATACTTATCTTTCAGAGTCTGTCCATATTATACCCACCCCAGGAAATATTTCTATGAGCACTTCTTTCATACATTCCGCACTTCTTTCTTTCTCTGCCGTCTCTGTATCTCTTCCATATTTTGGAATTTATTTTATTTTTCTGAGCTACGATACCTGTTGGATTCTTGGAAACAAAATAAGTTTTGTTTCAGAGTACCTAGATGACTTTATAAGTACAAGCACTCTTTTAAAATTTTTAAATTATATAATGTGTTGTAGACTTATTTGCTAAAAACATACTTTACATTTTTTTCAGATTTACAAAATTAAATGTGAATATTAGTAGTTTAATGATGAAGTAAACAAGACATTGTCATATTCACTGTTATGGTTTGCATCTAGAGGCTCCCCACCAAAACAAGTGTCCTGTACTCATAGGTAGTTTTAGGGACATGATTAGAACATGTGAGTGTGACAACTCTTCAATGTGTATTAGACCATTCATGAATTTGTAGCTAAATGTTATACGGAACCATTGGTCTCTTGATGTGATCCATACACCTGAGAAAAATGGCAGCAGGAATGAGGAAAAGGACAAGGTGGTAGCCCATCTGCCTGGTTGGTGAAAAGCCACCCCAAACAACAGTAGGGATGTTTATTTATACCCTTACAAAGTTACAATACACAATGCTACCTAACAATTAATAGCCCACAGTGTCTAGGTAGGATGCTTTTCTCAAGACTAAGATAGCTTGACTGTTTTAGGCAGTGAGGCCTCATCCTACCTCCACATGCCATCAATTTCCAGCTTCAGTAGCTCCCAAAAAATATGATGTGAGGAGTTGAAGCTTGGTTGGGGGGTCAGGGGGTGTGTATCCTAGAAAGTCTATCTCCCTCCCTTTTCCCTTGATCTCTGTCTCTGTCTCTGTCTCTCTATCTCTATCTCTCTCTCTTTCTCTTTCTCTCTCTCCCCCTCCCTCTCTCCCTCTGTCTCTCTCTCTCTCTTTCCTCCCTCTCTCCCTCTCTCTCTCCCTCATTGTTTCTGCTATGCTACACCATAGGTATTTCTCCCCTGCCATGCCCTTCTGCCATGCCACTCTATTTTGGATCCAGCCAAGACAGAACACTTCTATAGAAAGCTATGGACAATCATGGAATTAAAACAATTTCTCAGATTATCCCTTTCTGAATGTTAAAAACAGAATATAAAGCTTATGAATCCAAGCCCCAGCTCCTGACTAGTTTTGATTTCTTCCTTACTGATAAAAGAATTAGGCAGCTTTTGCCCTCACATATAGGAGGAGAATCTAGTAAAGTAAAATGTTGAGGTGCAAAAACATGTTCCACAGAAGTCTCCAAAAAAGAGTCCTGGTCTTAGCACACGACAAGACAAGGAGAGAAGGGCCCCTCCAACCCCTGAGACTGTAGATGCAGGTCCAGAGAAGAAGACAAAAATAGCACAGAAGAAAAAATAAAGAAAATCTTCACCAGGGAACAAAGACCTGAGACAGACTCTAAAAAAGCCAGAGGCTAAGCTCTTTACTACTGCTAACAAATCTACAAAGAAAGCTCCCCATACCCTAAACAGTTGCCCAAAGTACCCAAAGTGCCCCAGTCAACCTTAAAATCAGTAACTCAACCAGAAGGAAACAGTAAGGTTACTTGTGGGCTGTTGGAAATTGTTTTGGTCCTGAGCTTAGTCCACCACACCATTCAGAATAAATGAGTAAAAGAAATAAATAAATAAAGACTATGGACTGAAACCTCTCCATACTGTGAGCCAAAATAAACCTTTCTTTGAGTTGTAGGTGTATGGTGTCATATCTTAGTGTCAAATAACTCCTGGTTTTACTTGCACACATCAGGTATTTTTTCTTGTCAATGAGAAAGTAATTAAGACAGACTTTTTTTGTATCAAGAGTGTGGTTGTTGTTATGATGCTACCTGACCATGCAGTTCAAAAGGCTTTGAGCCTGATTTACAGGAGCAGATTCAGAAAGGTTTGGAGGTGCCTACTGGAAAAGCAGCCCTACAATAACATATGCTTAGCTTGATGAAAGATTCTTCTCTGAGCTCAGAACAACAAAATTTTGACAGCAATACTTTAAGGCTTAAGAGGTATAAGCTGGGAAGATGGACTCCATTGGAAGTTGGACTCCAGCCCATCTGCATTATTTTTATAATGTTTTAAAGAAAAATTTTCTGCCTTTTGCTCATGTCTTGAGACTTTACAGGACACTGAGATTAAGGATTGCAGACTAATTAACCTGATAAAGAAAATTTCAAGGCAGCCCAGTACTGATTCCATAGCACAGTTATTGTTGGAGGCTTTTAACCAGATATGTGTTGAGAATCAAAAACAAATAGCACAGTGGAATGATTTTTAGAGTTTTGAGTTTGGCCCAAAAGGAAATTTCAGTAAAGTTGAGGCCTGTAAAGATAGAGCAGAGGAAAGTCTGGTTGCTAAAATGTTTAGCATTAAAAAGAAGCCAAGTACTTTAGATCTGCACAATATAAATGATGTCTCGTGGACGTGTGCATAATCTAAAAGACCTGCACTCCATGAAGACTCAATGGATGGAAAAGTTAAGATGTGTCTTAGAAATGGTAGCCCCAGGGCATGGTGTTCCAGAAGAGTTGCAGACTAGAGAATGGGAATTGATTCTGCAAGATTCATCTCACTGTGCTCAGCCATCCAGGCACTCAGAGGCCTCTATGACCACCAACCAGACACAGAGAGCTTGGCTATGGCTCCAGCTGATAGACTCCAGCTGGTCGTTCCAAGTGGTACTAGTTTTATGTGCATACAGAATGCAAAAGGTGTTGATGGAGGGAGGCTTCCACTCAGATTTCAGAAGGCCTGGGAGGCCAGACAGTGTGCTCCTGAGAGGGCAGTGTGTGCAGCTGTAAGTGTGAAGCCAAGAGTGCAGTAGAGACCCAGGATGCTGAAAAGCCAGGAGCATGGGCCATCTGAGGAGAGCAACAGCAAGGAGTGAGCCAAGCTGACTCAAGAATGAAGCCATGAATACTGCAACCACTACTGGCAGTGTTGTGGGGTGGGGTGGAACAAATGCAAGCAGTTTGGAGTTCACACAGTGCCTTAGATTGCCTTGGTTGCTGGATGGGGAACTATGGAATTTAACATTTTCCCTGCTGGGTTTCAGTCTTGCTTTGGTTCCAATATTGTCTATCGCCCTATCTCTCCCTTTTGGAATGGGAGTGTTTAGACTGTGCCTTTGTATATTGCCAGTGTTTTAACTTTCTTTTCATTTTTACAGTCTCATAGTTAAGAGTTTGCCTTAAGTCTCAGAGGAAATTTTGGACTTAGACTTTTCAGCAGTGGTAAAACTGTGATCACTGTGGCAACTCTTAGAGATGAACAAAATGCATTTTGCATAAATGGATAGGGATGAGCCTTTGGGGGATGAGCCAGGGACACAAGGTTATGATTTATATTGAGATGTCCCTGTAACGTTTGTAGGTAAGGACTTTTGGAGATAATAAAATCATGTGGATGTGATATTCACCAGCCAGGATTCATCCTCTAGGTTTGCAGCTAATGGTGATGCCAGAAGGCAAAGCCTGCTTGGAACAAGTAGGTCACAAGGCATGGCCTGGAAGGGTCTGTCCCTGCTTCCTTTCTCCTGTATCTCCATTTCTCTATTTCCTGATGCCATACCAAGGTAGGATAAAAGAAATGAAAATGGTAGAAAGGAGACAATAAAATCACGAACAAAAATTGTGTTATTAAAACTCTGCAGCTTCCAGGACGTAGATTCAGTTACCAAAAGCTATAAATTGGCTCAATTAAGAAGCTAAGAAATAGGAGCCTGGCCCTGAAATAATATCAGCTCCAGTGCCTACAGCCCTTCATGAGATTTACACTCCTTCCGTATCGTGCATTACTAAAAGGGCATAAATTGGCCCAATTAAGAAAGCAAACAACCAGTTCAGTGAATCCAGAAAATTCCTAAGTAACTTATCAAGAAAATATCCCATAACTTCAAATGGGGAAGGGATGGGTAGGTGCTTTTATCCCTAGCTTTTTACCTCCTAAAGAAAAGTATAGATATCACAATAATAATGTATAATAGTAATGTAACTTACTTCTTTGAGTTCCCACACTCCTCTCTTGCATGCATCCCATTCTATAATCTCTATCTCTGCCTAATAAAGCCTATTTATGTCTCTTTCTCATGTACCCTCAAAACTACTTTTAAGAGGTGGGAATCAACAAGTCTGTCACAGTAAGGTGTATAAAGTTTGCAAAGCTCTCAGACCTAGCCCAGGGACAAAGTCATGACCGATTTCTCCTCTTTCATGTCACCCCACTTTGGAGCCAGCCAAAACTATGGAATAGAACTCTTGAAACTGTGAACCAAAATAAACTTTTCCTTCAAGTTGTGCGTGTGTCTCAGTTACTTTTCTTATTGCTATGACAAGATGGCCAACAACCTTGGGGGCCCCACAGCACTTTCAGCTTCACACTCAGAGCTTCACAAACATCCCACTCAGAAGCACACGACCTGGCCTCCCAGGTCATCTTCTGAAATCTTGGTGGAAGCCTTCCTGTCCTCACAGCTCTTACTTTCCACATGCATTTAACACTAGCACTACATGGATGATATCCAAGTCCACTGCCAGCTAGAGCAGTAGCCAGGCTTTCTCTCTTGGCTGTAGGGACTGTGTTCCTGGATCACTGAGCACTCTGAACCCAACACTGAGGAATAAATTCTCTAGGCTGCTACCATTCTGGGGCTCTCTCCTTAAAGCAAATTATTTCATCTTTGCAACCTTGAGGCTACAAAGGCTAGAGTCCTGCTTTTTCTTGCAATGACCTCAGGCCATCTTTTCCATTGTTTTGTTCCTTCTCAGCCACCCAGTTCTTCTCTGCTTTATCTTTGTAGTCTGCAGGTTTACTAGCACTGCCTTTCTAGCCAAACACAAAACATTTTAAATCATCTAAAAGCATAGGCCTCTTTGCTTTTGATTCTCAATATAGACCTGACTAAATGCCCCCAGCTGTAGACATGGCACCACCTACCTCATTATTAGACTGTTTTGAAATTTCAAGATTCATTAGTTGATTGCCCTTAGTTTCAGTCTTAGGTAAAGTGTCTGAACATAAGCAAAATGCAGACAAACTATCAGGCTCTGCATAACACACATGTTCTGGAGTCTAACAGTTGATATAGTCCTTCCCAGTAGAAACCTCATGAGCCTGGTCGTAACCACCAGCATTTCTACCAGCACTTCAGTCTTTTGAATTGACAAGAATCTCTATTTAAGAACAATTTAAGGCATTTCAGGGCTGCTTCTTCCACCAGCATCTCAAAATCTTTCCAAACTCTCATACCAGCCAGTTCCAAAAGTTCATGAACCACATGGTCAGAAAGAGTCACAACAACCTTACTTTTTGTATGAAATTCTGTTTCAGTTACTTTTCTTATTGTTCAGACAAGATACAGACACCACAAGTTAGAGGAAGAAAGGAGTATTTGGCTCACAGTTAATAGAGGTTTTAGTCAACAATTGTCTAGCTCCGAAGGTGAGAGGCATAGCAGAGGAAGAACAGTTTTTGGCAGTCATAAGGCAAGAATGCAGCAAAGTAGAAAGCAGGAAGTGAAAACAGTAGCCCTCTTTCTGTCCAATACATTCTATCTATGTTGCTCACACAGGGTGGGTAGCACTCTCCCCAGAACTATGCCAAACCAATCAGCAGACTAATTTAATAATCACACACCTTTGGACCCAGCATCACACAATACTTCTGATCAGGTTGCCTGCTAAAATGAATTTCTATGTAATGAATCTTTAAATAAGTATGCTCAGATATGCTCAGACAATAATGCCAAATGATAAAAGAATGTGTACTCTACAATTCCATTTGTATAAAACTCTACAACAGTGTTCTACATCCAATGCAAATATTTCTTCCTAGAGCACATGTAATATTATCATTTGATGTTATGATTGGGGAAGGGATGCTACTGGCATCTGATGAAAAGATAAAAATCTCCCGCAATGCACAAGATACACTTCTATGCAAGGACTTACCTGGTCCAGAGTATCAATAATGCAAAAGTTAGGAAACTATTTCATGGGCCTGGGATATAACACAATGGCATAAGTGCCTGCCTGCAAGTGCAAGGTCCCAAGTTTGATCCCCAGTACCTCAGAAAAAAAAACTGTTGCATAAAGTTCAAACTAAGTCATAATGAATGAAAGAATACTAGAAGTTGCTTAGAGACACGAAGACAAAGGATGGGAAAAAGTAATTACAAAAGACCACCAGGAAAGTTTCCAGAGTGACAGATCCATCCATATTGTTGATTTTAATGATAAGTTCATGGATGGACACATATGTCAAAATTAATCAATCTGTACACTAAAACATATTATCTTTCAATTATGGTTTAATAAACCTGTTTTCTAAAGCATTAAAAAATTAAATGATGGGTGAACAAATGTTAATCTGTTTTCCATTACTGTACAAATACCTGTGATGATCAACTAAGAAATGATTTATCCTGGCCCACAGCTGTAGAGGTCCCAGTCCACTGTCAGTTGGCCCTGCTGATTTTAGGCTTCTGCTGAGCCAATATATCATGGCAGGAGCATATAGTGAAACAAAGCTGTTCACATATGGCTTTGAGATGCAAGAAGAAAGAAGAAGTTGTCGACGTCCCACAATCCTCATCAAGTGATGTAGGCTGTACGTCACTCAGCCATAACTTCTTAAAGTTTCCACTACATTCCAATAGTGCCAAGCTGAGCACAAAGCCTTTAAAACATGGACCTAATTGCCAGTCTACATCATAGCAATGATCATATGAACATGGCTCCTTAGTGGGTGTCAAAGTTCTGGGTCTCAATAATTCATTTTTACTCAAAGTTATCACCTTCTTTATAAAAACCACATCTACTTTCCAGGAGGCATGATGATTTCTTGAGAGTTTAACATATTTCCTTTCACAAAGTAACTCTTGACAAGTCGCTGTCTTTTCTCACCTCAGATACAGATTAGAGTTGAAAACAATATAGGAAAATACAAAGATATTTCAAAATGTAAAATATGAGTGAGAACTAGAGATACTCCAAAGTATATTTATGTTTCAAACAATCCAAAACACATCAAAGATGAGGGATATTTAATATTGTTCATCTAACCTTGGGGGTAAAGTCTATCCCTCAAACTGAACACTTTGTAAGTACCATGAGAATATTGATTTTCATCTGTCCCTTTTAGTTGGCCAAGACAAATACAATTAGAAATTGAGTGGACAACTTAATAGGAATAGATGTTAAATATCACCAAAATTCACAGTCTTTGTTGTACTTGGTAAAGGTTCAGATGTGGTAACCAGTCTCCAAGAGGACTCTATAATCTCATTTTTTATAAAGTTTCTTCCCAAATTGTACCAGGATTGGTCTGTGTGACCAATAAAATAAAACAAATTATGGCTTGTCACTTTCAAGATTAGAATAAAAGGTATTGCAGATTCTTCCTACCCTAATCATTTCCTTTCTCCTCCTCTGTCTCTGTCTGTCTCTGTCTCTTTCTCTGTCTCTGTCTCTGTCTCT
>NW_004524592.1:1651270-1652465 GCF_000260255.1 Octodon degus | reverse complement strand
CACATGTTCATGTATACATATATAAGTACATAAATACATGATAATGGTCACAACCTTTTTTAGGTATGTCCATGTTTAAACATAAATGTAAATGCAAAATGTTACAAACTATTTTATGTATGTATGTATGCATATATACTTACATGTATGTGTGATATATGTATTATTTGTTTCAAAAAACAAAATAAAATCCGTTGTTGAGATTTTTAAGGAAATAACTGGATAATCACTTCAGATTATTTAGAAACAATGAAAGATGTGTTTTAGCGTTATTTGCACTCAAAAGACATAAACACCCGATCACAGATTGAAGGACTTCTTTTAGGCAGAGTAAGAATGTAGCTCTGTACTTGTCTTTTGCATGGAATTTAGCTCTGTTATTTAGTACAGAGAGAAAACGAGAGATCTTGATGCTTTCTCGCAAACGCTGTTAAAGCAGGGATTAAAAGGGGTGATAGAAAGTTAAAAAGAGGTTCACTCAAAATTTCTTGATGTCTTTCTCAATCCCCAAACCTCTTCTTAATATGTAAAAATCTCCAAAAGAATGTATTTCTAGAACAGTATAAAATTCCACTCCTTTCATCCCATGACGTAAGTAAATGTGACTAGAATTCTTGCTGCCTTTAATATTGGCATGGTTTCCTCAGGCTGTAGGATTTGATGCCAAATAATGCCATAGAAATCATCAGAACTCTGACAAGTGGTTTATACATTTTGAAAATCTCAAGTGTTACTGACTCTGTATCTATTTCCTATTTGGAAATAAATCCACCACCTCACACTAAAATAGTTGCAAGTGGCATTTCATCAAAAAAGGTTGTGGGCACAGATATCAGTCACCTTCCATGTTTCCAAATGCAAAGTGACAGCAGAGTCATTAGTAGGAAATATAGAGTAGGTGTGACTTCACACTCCAGCCGCTTGCTGGTTTCTAATCTGACAGGTGCGTAAAAGGCAGTGAAGGGTGAAAATGCACCACACAGACAAGGCAGACCTGCTTAGTTTCTCATTGTCTGGGATTAAATTAACATTTGTATCGAAAACAGTTGTTTGAAAAGCAGATTCTTCTGTCTAGGAGCATATCTCTCTCTTAAAAGAAGTTGGAATGAAACCAACAGCATTGTGTGATCTTTTTCAGGGGGTTTAATAAAAAGGGTATTACGGTTATTTTTTGGCTTTCAATATTTCTCCTGCT
>NW_004524592.1:1649089-1649950 GCF_000260255.1 Octodon degus | reverse complement strand
CAAGAACTTAAGGATTAAACAACAAAGAAAGGGCAAGGAGAATAGCTAGGAAACATGATAGGGGCAAAACCATATATTTATAAGTACAAGGTGGTTAAGGCAATGATCCTGAGAATCTTCAGCAGGTTTTCAAAACTATCAGTTGATTGGTAGGATTCTCACCCTGACTGTATATGCTGATACCTGTGAACTAAGCAACTGCACTGAAGATAGCAATGTGTAATACTAGGGCCATGCTTGGAATGCCTGCCATTCCACTCTTCTAAATATGTACTGCTTGTCATGTCATATCAATTACTGCTATACTGTCTCTCAAGTAAATGTTTGTTTAAAAAAAAATAAAGAGTAATAAATGAAAACAAGAGACAAGAAAAAGTGTCATAGGACTGTCTGCTACAATGCTGTATCTGGTTAGATTTCTAAATTTCTGTGTAAAAATATGTAATTGTTTATTCCAATTTTTAAAAAAATTTTTACTTATTTTTTCTTTCTTTTCTTCATATTCTGTAGAGATTTAAAGTTTAACAATATCAATACTTGATATCAATGCATGATGGAAAATACCTGTTCCATACTATATCTAAGATGTTTGATATTCAGACAGATATTTTATATTCAGCTCAACTGTCTATGTTATAGGGTAATAATATCATTAAGCTTCTTTTCTGGAGGATTAACAACCTAAGTTTGCATACCAAAAATTAGAGAAAAAGAAGGACTACAAGGACAGCTGACATTTGGCCCTAGCCTTTCAAGGTCAGTGAGGACTCAGGACATAGGAGAACCTGTACTATAACATCCTACAACACAGTGATGTCCCAAATTTTCTGATCAAGGAGATAATGGGGCCACAGAAGAAAG
>NW_004524592.1:1647346-1648989 GCF_000260255.1 Octodon degus | reverse complement strand
AAGGTATTGCAGATTCTTCCTACCCTAATCATTTCCTTTCTCCTCCTCTGTCTCTGTCTGTCTCTGTCTCTTTCTCTGTCTCTGTCTCTGTCTCTGTCTCTGTCTCTCTCTCTCTGTCTCTCTCTCTGTCTCTCTCTCTGTCTCTCTGTCTCTCTCTCTCTCTCCTTCTCTCCTGATGCCTGTTATGAAGAAGCCCAATAAGAAATACCCATACATTATAAAAAAAAAACTCTGCCAAGAAACATCTAGCAAGAAGTTGAGACCTACAATATACCAATAGCATCTGAGTGAGGTCAGAGGTAGATCCACTGCCCCCAAGAGAGTGACCTCAAAGACAGATTAGTGACAATCTCATGAGAGATCCTCAACAAAAATAACCCAGCTAAATTACTCCTAGATTCTTAGCACTTAGTAACTCTTAAGATAATAATAAATGTTTGTTGCTTTAAGCATCCTATATTGTGGAGTAATTATTATCAGCAAATGATAAATAATACACTACCTTTTTCCTGAAACTTGAGAATTAGATATAGCCCATGTGTTTACAGTCTTAAGGTATCCACACCCTGAGCCAAATTGACTTGCACTCTAGCATCCCAAGGCCTACAAAACATCTAACATACTCTTTACATAAAAGAAGGAAAGAGGAAGGATGTGGGGATGATCAAAATAGTGAGGGTAAATCAGTTTGTAGGCTCTGCATTGGGGCAAAGATTAGCTCATTCCACTAATCTTAAACAAGTATCTGAAGCTGAATGGGAAGTATGAAATGAAAACTTCACCAGGCACTAAACACTGGAATGTGAGCTACAAGATAATTGATAATTTTCTTAAATTCTATTCCAGTTGATCCATAGCTGCTGTTAAAGGGCATGATACTGTCCCCAGAAGACTCCATTAAAATGCATATACCCTGTAAGAGAGTAGAAAGATGCCTGTTCCACAAATATTTTTTAGAGAATACAAAATAGTGATAGAAACAAAGAAAGAGCATTAGAAATGATACAAGATTTCACTAAACAAAGTAATAGGAATTCAACAATCTGCGTTACATGGTTCTCTCTTCAAATTAGTTGTTCAGATTACTAGATATAAACCCGTAAGACTATTTAAACAAAAACAAAACAAAACAATAACAAAAAAAGTTGTAAGAAATTGAAAAGAAGAAAGAAAGAAGTCAGAGTAAAAAAAAAATTTCAAGCATTAACTGCGCCTTTCAAACAAAGCCCAGCAGAAATTGACAATACAATTATCCAAACTTGTCCGCATATATACCTAAATATATCTCTTTCCCTTCTTTCTTTTGTCCTTTTTCTCATGCAAGTTTTTCCTTCCCATTGAACAATTTCTTTCCCTTTCACAATAGATTGTACCTTTTAGATTTTCATTATTCTTTCAGGTTCTCGCACTAGTGAGATAATACAACGTTTGCACATGTGGATCTGATTTATTTCACTTACTAATATAGTCTCTAGGTACATCCATTTATCTTCAAAAGGCTCAAATTTATCTTTTTTATAGCTGACTAATACTCCGTTGTATAAAAATACTATATCTTTTTATCTATTCCTCAGTTGATGGGCATTTGGATTGTTTCTAAGATTTAGCTATGACAAACTGTGCTGCTATAAACAGGGGTGCAC
>NW_004524592.1:1639746-1641146 GCF_000260255.1 Octodon degus | reverse complement strand
TACAGCTACTTTCTCTTAATTCAATGAGAAGAAAGATTTATATGAATAGTGTTTGGACAGGATATCATGTCTGCATCTTGTACTATGAATAACCACTATGAAGATAAAATATGCAATGTATTAATTATTGAAACTGCCCTACTAATCAGTTTTGAAACTGTCTCATTGTTATTTGTTTCTCAATAAAATTAATTTTAAAAAATGCTGATTTTTGTTAAGTGCTATACCATTTACATCACTGTTTAAATACAAGGCTCCCTAGAGATGATCATCTGTCATCTACAAAAATCTTGCCCTGTAACATAATTCCTTACATTTTTCATATTGCAAATATCTTTCTGGGTCTGTCACCATATCTGATGAGTTGGTTATGATGGTTTATTGAACAAAAAATAATTATGGTACAAGTTCACAAATTCCAATTGCATGAAGGTTTTTGCCTGAGGGTTTACATTTTGAGAATCCTGATCTTTTAAGACACATTCACAATCCATGATCATAAAGATATTTTCATGTTTTACTTAGCTTTTTAATTTTGTCTTTAGCATTTAAATCCTTAACTCATCTGTGATCTATGAAAAGTAATAATCCTGCTGCTTTTTTTGCTTAGTAGAAAAACAAATTCTCCTACTTCTATTGCTAATCTAGCCTATACTTAACCGATGTGTAACACCATGACTATTGCATTAATCAGCTTTCCTATTGTTGAGACTTCAAAGTGAATACACAGAACTTTAAAAAGAGGGAGGTTTAATTTAGCTTATGGTTTTATGGTTTTTAGTATATGGTCAGCAAGCTTCAAGGCAGGACTATCAAGGTGGAAGGGTATCATTGATCAAATTGGCTTAGATCATGACAGCTAAGAAGCAGAGCAAGGGAGCAGCAGCAGTAAGGAAGAGGCAAGAGACCAGACTTACAGTGACATTTAAGATCCCACCTCCATGACCTATCATACACATCAGGATGTGCCACCAGTACCTTGAGCAGCTCCCCAGATAATCAAGCGGATACAATCAAATTCAACCATCATGCCAGCCCTTGTCAACCAAACATATTGATTTAAGTCATACTTAACAATCAGATAAACACAGGGTCATAACGTCATCTAACATAATATAAACATCTTGCATGGAGTTAAAAAGTCAAGGTCACTACTCCAATTGCCAAAGAAGTCCTAATTCCTTACTGACAACTCGTGAGCATGATCTTTACTGTCCACATTCCTATTAGTAGTCTGATCTTCTGAGCTCATGCAGTTATTCAAAAACTGCTCTAGCCTTCATTTCCAAACCTTTCCAAATTTCTCCTACAAAACAACTCTAAAGGCTTTTAAATCATGTGGTCAAGTATAATCACAACCCCACTCCTGGCACAACATTGCTTGATTAGGGTTTTCTAAA
>NW_004524592.1:1635209-1639646 GCF_000260255.1 Octodon degus | reverse complement strand
TTTTAATTTGCATCTCTTAAATGACCAATGATGTTGAACATTTTTTCATATATTTATTTTCCATTTGTATCTGCTCATTTGTGAAGTGTATATTCATCTCAGATGCCCACTTTTGGATTGGGCCTTTGAATATTGGAGGCCTAATTTTTTTTTAATTCTTTATATGTTCTAGATAGGAATCCTTTGTCTGAGGACAGTGTGCTGTAATTGTTTCCCACTTTTGGATTTTCTTTTTACTCTGGTGGTGATTTCTTTCCACATATAGAATCTTTTCAAAAAAATAAGATCCAAATTGCTGATCTTTTGAAGTATCTCCTGTGCAGTTTGGTTTTTGTTCATGAACTCTACCTACCCCTATGACCTTGAGATTTCTACCTATTTTCTCCTCCAGATTTAGTGTTTCTATTTTAATATTTAAATCTTTGATCTATTTTGACTGTAGCTTTTTGCATGGTGATGCACATGAGTCTATTTTACACATTAGGCATGTTCCACTCATATTTATGATGTAACCCAAATATACAGTGACTACATAAAATTAAAAAAATTATTACATTAAAAGACATATTGCTTTAATCTCTCCTAAAATATTTCTGCTCACTTTAAATACACTTATCCCATTGTTCTTTTTGTAAATTTTTAAAACTTTTATTACATATTTGTAGCCCATAATGATTATACTCATCATGGAGCATACATGTATATAACACAAGAATCTTTTTTCTTTTCTTTGATAAAATTGATTAAAGGTTTGCCTATTTTGTTTATTCTTACAAAGAACTACCTTGTGGATTCATACATATTTTTTTCACTATCAATTTTATCAATTTCTGCACTGTTTTTATGATTCCCTTTCTTGTAGAGGCCTTGAAATTAGATTGTTCTTATTTTTCTAGGGCCTTGAAGTGCATTATTAAGTTATGCGGGTTCACTCTGTGTTTTATTTTGTTTTGTCTATGGGCATTTATCATTACAAACTTCCTTCTTATGACTGTTTTCATTGTGTCCCATAGGAGCAGGAGAAGTCCATTTGCAGAAGATGCTGATGGAAATAACTTGCTGCTGTATACAAAAGAATAACCAAAAGACTGCTTTTGTACACCTCTTGTTCTCCTGTGTTTAATTGTTTGCCATATTTGATGGGTTCTTTCCATTCTCATTCATGGAGTTGTGGTAATTTTGCTCCCTCTCTCGAACATCTTTTAATAGTCTGTGTAGGTTTGCTTTGTCGTCATGAAATTCTTAAGTTGTTCTTTGGCATGGAAGAATTTTACTTCTCCATTATACTTGAAAGAGAGTTTTGCAGGGTATATCAGTCTGGGTTGCAATTTGATTTCTTGCAAGACTTGAAGTACTTTGCTCCATGCTCTTCTTGACTTGATGGTTTGTGAAGAGAAATCTGCCATTATCCTGATGGTTTTTGCTTTAAACTTGATCTGTTTCTTTTCTTTAGAGGCTTTTAGTATACTGTTCCTGTGCCGAATTTCTGGGATCTTGATTATTATATGTCTAGATGTGGTTTTAATTGGGTTGATGTTATTTGGAGTTCTATATGCTTCGGTTACTGAATGTCAGATAGTTTCCCCATATTTGGGAAGTTTTCTGCTATTACTTCTATCCACATTCTTTTTATATCATTTGTATTGACTCCTTCCTTCTCATTGATGCCTATTAGTCTCACATTGTTCATCTTTGCATCATCTTGCAGGTATTGACTTACTTTTCCTACATCTTAATTGTTTTTAAGAGATCTTTTCTTGTTTTTTCACTAGCTGCAATGGTGTCTTCAAGGTCTGAAAGTCTATTCTCACTTTCATTCAAATGGTTTTGCCAGCTTGTGATTGATTTAATTTCCTGTATATCACTTTGGGTCTGATTCATGCATTCTAATTCTTTCCTATATTGCTTATTCAAGGATTCCATCATTTTTATATTTTGCTCTATTTTTTTATCAGTGTCTTTTTTAGAAGTACTTAGTACTTCTTTCAGTATAGTTTTCATTTCTTTTTTAACTTCAGAAATTTCTGACCTGATTTCCTTTCTGTAGTTGTTTATTTACTTCAAATGCTATTATTTCAGAAATTTCAGGTGTATGATTTCCAATTTCTATGCTAGTGTCTTCTGCATTTGTTCTGGGTAGGCTTGGGGCCTGAGACTGCATTTTGTTCCTTCTCTTTGTCATTTTCTACAGCACTGTCTTCTGACCTTTGGTGTAGAGCTTAAATAGAGTTATTACTCTAGCACCAGGTCTAGATCTACCAAGTTCAGACTTGTCCCAGTGGGTGTGGCTTGGATCTGGTTGCTGTGCTCTACTTCTTCCTGTTGCAGCCCTTGCAGTTGAACCCTCTGTGCCACTCTGGCAAGATGTTCTTTTCCTGAATAAGCTAGGTGGGTCTTGCCTCTAGCCTCTTTGCAGAGAGTTCTGCTGCAGGTTCCATGCTGGGCCTGGGCTATGAGTAAAATGAGGATCCAGCAGGCCCTGGGTCATCTCACGCTCATGCCGGGCCTGGGCTCTGGATCGAATGAGGATCCAGTGGGCCCCAGGTCATCTCACCATGTAACTTCTGACTCTTCTCCAAAGTCAAATTGACCGTGAGAGGTAAATACTATGCATGGATTCAGGACATCAAGGTAGCCATGACACTACAACTAAAGATACAAAACAAGACATCCTGAATGGCTTCAGATAGTGGCAACAGCAATGAGGTAAGTGTTTTTTAAACAAGAAAAAGTATTTTGAGTGAGATTAATGGAAATGTGTCTTTTACATTCATTTTTTTTTTAATTTAAACATTGACCATATGTTTTCATCACACCCTGTATGATAGAAGAGATGTAGATTAGCAAAGTTAATTTTCTTTCTCTTTTTCTCTTCTCTTCTCTTCTCCTCTCCTCTCCTCTCCTCTCCCCTCCCCTACTCTCTCCTCCCCTCCTCTCCCTCCCCTTCTTTGTATCTCTCTCTCTCTCTCTCTCTCTCTCTCTCTCTCTCTCAGCACAACAAGAGAAATTGATGAGAGTACAGATGAAGGCTATTTAAAATGTAGTGTATTAAGAACAACCAAACAAAACCAAAAGTAAACATCCATAACAATCAAACTATCACTGTAGTTCACAATGTGACTTAACTATGAGAATGATGCAGGTTCACTTTATAAAGTCTTTATGCCTGAAGCATTGATTACCTCAGTGGCTTTTAGGCTAAAAAGTAGGAAGCAGTGTCAATAAAGTTTTTTGGATGTTTCCAACGTGTAGCCAAGTTTGAAAACCACTGGGCTGTGGCTATAAGTCAGTATCCCAGAACACTGAAAGAAAGAGGAGGGAAAGACAAAGAAGCCTCTAAATTCAGTCAATTCAGCCTGTCCCTTTCATTAAGCCATCCTAATAACCTAACGTTCAAGCTGCTGCCACTGCTTACTTGATGAAAGGAACTCGTCTGGCTCAGTACCGTGTTCCTCACTTTCATAGCACCAGATAAACTGCCAACATTTTACAAATGCTAAACATTAACAGTAGTTTGAAGTTAGTTGCTTCTTCCAGGGCAGAAGTTTTGTTTAACAAGGTCCAATTATCTGCACACAATTGCTGGCCAAATCCAAGTCTATCACAGAGTCTAGGGCACTGATCTTATATAATTAGGGTGTCAACAGATGCATTGCCTGGATTCCCAATGCCATGTGACTTCAATAATTCTCCCAAAACCTAAGGCTTCATCTCTCCTCCCTCATCTTGTAGCCATTGTAAACTCTCCCTGTTGCTAGCACAAGCTTTGGCCTGAACCCCAAATTGGCAGACCGACTCCGGAGAGCTAGTTTTCTTTTCTCTCTTTTACAAAATACATCTGAGATTACTGGTTATGCATGTTTTGGACTTTTTAATAAAAGGAGCGCTGTGAAGTAAGCAAGTTAGAGAAATTCTCTAGGTGTCGATAAGGAAAAAACAATTAAGAATCAAAGCCTTAAGAAAATCACGTTTTCAATGTCATACAAAATGACCTTTAATTGCGAGGAACTAAGAATTATTCCACATGCAGCCTCCAATGTGTCTATCTCGAATCTTTACATTACAAAATTTAAGCTTCTGCTTTGTTTTAATAATGTCTTTAGGCTTCCACTGGGAATTTCTTCAACACATGAAGAAGTTAATTGGAGAGCAAGAAAAGTATTTGAAAGACTTTACGACTCACAATTATTCTTTGGAAAAGTTGGATGATTTTTTTCTAAACAAATGAGAGCATAGTGTTGCCTAATCTCAGGAGTAATCAGTTACAGCCATATTCTACAGTGTATTTTAGAAATCTGAACAAAAGTCCCCTCTCTCAGAGGTGGTGTCCCAAGACAGCTTAATGAGAAAATAAACATGTGAGAAATGCAATTCACTTGTGAATGTGAACAGCTATTTAATGAATTACACAGTAGATTTAAAAAAAAAAAAAAAAAA
>NW_004524592.1:1630558-1631722 GCF_000260255.1 Octodon degus | reverse complement strand
CAGTGTATTATTTGTTGAAACTGTACTTTCAATTTGATTTGAAACTGTCTCATTGCTATATGTTTATCAATAAAACTTTGAAAAGAAAAAAAAAGACAAATAAATAAAAGTACATCTCTAAAATTAAAAAAAAAAAAACTTTGGGACATTCTATGCATAAAATCTGGGAATACAGTGCTGGCCCTGCCCCCCAGGGAGCACTGAGATGGCAATTGAGACCAGGCGTGGCAGTGCTCACCTGTAATCCCAGCTCTTGGGAGGCTGTAAATAGGCGGATCACCACGAGTCCGATCTAGTAGTGGGGCCCTGAACACCTTGTAGACCCTTCCCTAAAATACAGAAAAAAGAAGAAAAAAAAGTCTTGGAATACATAGTAATAAAGAAACAGGCCTAAGATGAACATGAGTAGCGGCATGTTTTGGTAAGTGTAAGTAATGGATTTTGCAATAGGTCCTATTCATACTAAGCATCATTAATATTTTATTTCACCATGTTTTACCATTATCACATAACTTAACACTAGGCACATGCTTACATCGCTATTGAATCAAAGAAGAAATCATAATCAAATCAGAAAAAAATTAAAATTAAAATGCAATGTAGCAAGACTTCTTGCAGAATTCAAGCAAATCAGTGCTTGTAGGTCAGTTCCTACTCTAAAATTTCTCACTTCAACGGACTAAACTTATACCTTAAGAAGCCAGAGAAAGAAGAGCAATATAGGCTAAAGAGGTGAAATAATAAATATAAGAATGAATATAAGTTTAAAAAAATGAATGAATGTAAGTGAAAAAAAAGGACAGAAAAGCAGTGAAATCAGAACTTCTTATTTGAAAGATTTAACACAATTGGTAAATTTTTTTCTTAATCTTATATTGGTCAAGAAAAAAAAAAGGGCTAGCTGGGCATGTGGTGAGTACCTGTAATCCCAGCATTTGAAAAGCAGAAGCAGGAAAATCTCCATGAGACTGAGGTCCATCCTGCACTACATATAGAGACCCTAGCTAAAAAACGACAGAAAGACTAAAATAATATTAGGAATGAAATACAGAATGCTATTACTGTGGATAAAAAATGTAAAATATTACAAAGGAATACTAAGAATAGCTGTATGACAAGAAAAACTGTCTAATCTAAATTAAATGCACGAATTCTTAAAAAAAA
>NW_004524592.1:1616472-1630458 GCF_000260255.1 Octodon degus | reverse complement strand
CAAGCCCTGGGATTACAGGTGCACACCACTGTGCCCAGTCTCAAGGTCCATCTCAGTGCATCCCTGGGACAGGACCGGCACATCATGCCAGGGATCGTTTGAACCCCAGTCTCTGCATCTGCCTGAGCAGGCTCTTTAGTCTGCTAAGCTATCTGGCCAGCCCTTAGAAGGTTAGTTTCTTAAATATCATGAAAGAATCCTTCAGGAATTCTAAGTGTAATTGCCTTAAGTTCAAGATTAATTTGTAGGAGAAATTAGGATTTTCCTATGTTAGATGACCTCAATCTTTACTATTCTGGACCTCTGCACTCATTTAAATCTTCATTTCATTAACCTTAGGAACTTTTTTGTATTTAAGCTCCCATCTGTGTTATTACGTTTATTTTTTTTTAATTTTTATTTTTTTTACATTTATTTATTGTGTGTGTGTGTGTGTGTGGGTCCAGCTCAGCCCACCAGGGGGCATGGCTGGCTGGCATGTGGTGTTGGGGGATCGAATGGCGGTCCCTGTGCTTTAGCCAAGCTTGTTCCAAGTAGGTGCTTTAGACCACTGAGCCATCTCTCCAGCCCCTGTGTTATTACGTTTATTCCTAAGCATTTTAAACTTTTTATTAGTATTAAGAAAAATAACTTATTTTCTCACTTTTTTACTGTTAATATCTTTGTAGAAGAATGTGTATGGTTTTGGTACTTGTTTTTCATTACTTATTTTCCCCATCTATTAATTTTTTTTCTGTTTTTCAAACAAATGTAGACATTTCTTCCTTTACCTTTCATATCTCTTAATTTTTCTTTCATTCTTCCCATTTTTTTATCCTCATCTGGTACTTCTCCAGAGTTCTTCAGCCTGATCTTCCAATGCACCAGCTGTTTGTTTTTCTGTTTTTGCTTTGTTTTGTTTTGTGGCGCTGGGACCTGAACCCAGATCCTCTTGCATGCTAGGTAAGATTTTGCATCACCAAACTATACTCTCCAACCCCCAGCTGGCTAACTTGAGTTCATTCTTCATTTAAGCCCCGCTCCTTCCAAATACCTATTTCAGAAGCCCAGATATTAGCTGAAGACTGCCAGATAAATTTAATTGACACTTTATATAAATATAACTTTGATGAGATCTTCCTGAAATCCTGGTCCTGAGATATAATAAAATTTTTCTTGAAGGTGCCTCTATACTTGACATAGTTTGCTGCACAGCAACAGATGATAAGATCATCTGAGAGGCATGTGAAACTACTACCAACCGAGACTTGGAAAACAAAATAAGAATAAGCTAAAACTGGTTTAATCTAGACTTTTCAAAGAAAACAAAAGCCGCCTAGACTGGTCCCAGTGTGGACAATAGTCCGCTCTTCCTGCTCCATTAGAATCTAAGGAGTCACAGTCTCAGAGAAATGCCTAGTTCTCTGGGGACTTTAACTTCACTAAATTGATCTGTGAGGACCGTTTGGTGGGGCACTTCTGTTCATAGTGCTGCAGTCTGTTTATTAACTGAAGTAGGTAGTCTCATTATGAATACATCAGAATGTGCTTGGGCTTGCTCTTTGGATTCTCAGAGTGATTTTTAAAACACCTTTTTGATATGCTAAGAGCCTCTAATGAGGACAGAAACCATCAATTCAAAAGAAAACATTAGGCTGCAAAAAGAACAGCTTTCTCTTTTGCTCTTAGTTAACAGTCTACACATAAGGATTAAAGAATGGATTTTCATTCAGCCAGGCTCACCAAAGAAGGCAAACCGCTGCTGACCTTGAAGAAGACAAACACGTGTTTGCCTCTAATTTCCACCCAATTTTGTAAAACTCAAAAGCCAGTTGCTCAGGAGACAGTGCTGGGAGGTGATGCCTGGGAAAAAAGAGTTCTGAACTTTCAGATATCCTAAACCCAAAGCAGTATGTTGAAAGAATTGAGAGATTATTGGGAAAGTTCAGGTCAGGCTTTTTTTCTTTCCTATTCAGTTTCCTCATCCATAAAAGAATCAGTAATATACAATTCCTCAGGGACCATCAGAAAATTATTTTCTAAATTTCCTGGCATACAAAAGCAATAAATAGTAGCTGTCACTTATAATCATCATCATTATCATTAATAAGATAGGAATGAATCTCAGCAACGCAGAACAGGGTTAATACCTACAGAGATTCCTCAAAAAAGGTGTACTAATGAGATGTCACCCTAAAACTACAAGGCTGTGGATTAACTAGGAAAAAAAGAGCAGAAATACCATAACTAAGTCACTTAGGGTACAGGACCAGAATTCAGTACTTCTGTTGAGACAAAATACTCAAACTGAATCAAAGAAGAGCTCATGTAGACAACAAATTTTCATTAATATCTCCCACATTATTATTTATGCAATTTCTAAAGTATACTGTGTTTTCATTAATATTCATTGTAAGCTGGGGTTGGTGGTAAGTGACTATAATCCCAGCACTCTAGAAAGCTGAGAGAGGAGGATCACAAGTTTGAGCCCAGCCTGAATAATATTGTGTGAATTCATCTTGAACTAAAAAATAAAAGAAGGGTGGTAGAGAAGAGAGGGGGGGGGAGAGGGGAGAGAGAGGGAAGAGAAGGGAGGAGAGGAAGGAAAGGGAGGGAAGAGGACAGGAGAGGAGGGGAGGGGAGGGCAGAAATCCATTATAATAATTAGAACCCAAGATATTCTTTGCTAAAGAGAAATAAAAATAAACTGAGATGGACAAGTGTTTTCAACAAGAATTCCTTTGCAAAGATACAGTGATAGGTGGAGCAGACACTGTCAGGGTCCAGACATGTCCTCTTGGCTCCCTCTTCTGTTTCTCTGTCCCTCTTCTCAGATCCAGTGTGCACTCACCTTCAAGTCCCGCAGCAACACATTCTTCTTGGAGGAGCTGCTCTCAAGTGACAGGAGCCCTGCTGTATATACAGAAAACTTCAAGTACGAGAGGGTCGATGACCCTGTGGTGAGCACTTGACCGATGACCCATAGTGCAGAAGCATGGAAGCCCGGCTTTCTCAACTCTAGTCACAAATTGTGGGCTTACTTTACACTCCACTGGATCAGGTCCAGTCTATGAAGTCACCTGAGGTGACATCTGTTCTTAGTTTCTTCCATTGTGTGTTCTGTTTCCCTGACTCCTTTTCCAGTTTATCAAGGACACACCTTAAGTAAATCTCCTGCACTCCAGTTTTCATCTTAGAGTTACATTTGCAGATGCAAACTGTGACCATGACCCACTGAAGGGGTGGCAGCAACCCCAGAGGGTATATAAGTAGCAAAAAGTAGTGACTATCTGCCTTCGGAATTGGTAGATCCTAGTAATCAGGACCTTTGTTCCAGTGGTTTTAGAACATGAATGGGCACCGTAGATGCTGTGAAAGAGCTGGTGATATGTGAGGCATGATCATCACCATGGTCACTCTTCACATATATGGACCATGTCCTCTCTGAATGACTCAGTGTCTTAGTTACTTTAGTCTCATTGCTGGGACAAAATGCCCGACACCCAAAATTAAGGAAGGAAAAGTTTATTTAGCTCACAGTTAATGGAGTTTTCAGTCCATACTCAGCTGGCTCCAAGGCAGAGAGTGACACATGAAAGAAGGCAGCAGTTCATGGCAGTGGAAGACAGCGAAGAGCAAAGGGAGGAGCAGTGGCTGAGGCAGCTAGCAAGCCTCTCTCCCCTCCCCATATTGTATTCAGGCTAGCTGCCCCAGGGCGGGTGTAGCACTCACACACATAATCCCAGCCCTGGATTATGAATTAATCACAAACTCTAGAAGCTGCCCTAGTGATTGCATGAGGCTTTAGGAGGATAACTAGACACAAGCTATAACACTAAGAAGTGCATAGCCCTGATTCCAACATGTATACACACCAACTAGACTCTTTGGAAAAGCTGACCTACGAGTGAAATTCTTCATCAGGATGGGCGAGGAGCTTAGAGCTTATTCTTGTGAACCAGTACAGGGAGAGATCATAAGGACACACTTCTTTCTGGTTAAATAGACAAAAAGAGCTAAGAGCTAAACACTTACATTCTACAAGGCAGACTGGAAAAGCTAACAATAATACTACCCTGATCCAATCTATTTGTTCTCCTCTTCCATCAACACTTTAGTCAAATTAAATGCTTAAACCATTTGTGCCAAGTTTCACGCTGTTATGCAAAAATCCAATGTAACTGAAACATCTCCTTTCGTTCTTTATTCAGGAAGCAAAAGCAACTCTCACCACCCCAGCTCCTCAGCAGATCTTGTCCCACCTTTCTTCACTTTCCTTCCTTTGGATGTCCTTCCGTCTTCCCATAATCTAATGCTGATGTCATCTGGAGAGCATGTACTCTATTTTCAGACACTCTGCCATCAACACAGCTGCCTGGCATCCTGTCATTGCCCATCGCTGTCAGTTAATGCAGGAACACAAACCTTCAGTGACATTATGCAAATGTGTAACCTTCCCTGGAGACTTTCTGCCTGAACGCTTACGTTTGAGTTCCACAGAAATAGTATATTGTTCATGTAGAGAGCTGTGGTCTACTCTAACGTGAGCCACATACACAAAAATAAACCAATAATAACAAAAGAAGAAGAAGAAAGAAAGAAGAAAGAAAGAAAGAAGAAAGAAAGAAAGAAAGAAAGAAAGAAAGAAAGAAAGAAAGAAAGAAAGAAAGAAAGAAAGAAGTTATCTTCCCTCCATTTGCTAAGGGAATGTACAACTTCTAGAGTGGAATAGCATTGTGAATTAAAGGTTTCACAAAGAAAAATGCCATAATCCACACGATGTAGGTGGAACCCTCCATAGAAGTAGGCTTAAAACTCAGGGAGTGACACTGTCTTCCCTAGTATCCCACAACCCATTCCACTTCAAAACTAAAGAGCCGAATCCAGGAGTGGTGGCCCATGCCTACAATCTCTGCACTTGAGAGGATGAGGCAGGAGGATCATTGCAAGTACAAGGTCAGCCTGGGCTACAAAGGGAGCTCAAGTCCAGCCTGAACTGCATAGTGAGATGCTGTCTCAAAAAAGACAAAAAAAAAAAAAAAAAAAAAAAAAAAAAAACAGAAGTCTAGTCTGCCCATTTTAACCTAATTCTCTATTGCTCTCCTCTCTTCTTCCCTGAAAGTTTGTCAGGACAATGCAAGCAACTGAAATGCACTCAAATGCTAAGCTACCAAGATATATTTATCTTGGCTATTTGAGCATTCTCTTTAGCCCTACAATTGTTCCTTTTGGCTATTTTGGTGACCAGTATACCTACCATTCCCTTCCTCCTTCCTCTAAAGATGTATTTTTTCACTATTAACTGTGATGAAAGTCCTCAGAGCAGCATGAAAGGCCTATTCTCAATTATTATGCAACCTAATAGGAGAACTAAGCATACATGCATAGAGATAACATCAGGAGAGACCGTGCATTTTCCTAGTAATCCATAAATACCCGAAGAAGAAGGTAACACCTACAAGAAAATATTTTTAAAAAGCACTTATGGTAATTTTTTGGCTATGGTGGTAACAAATTATCACAAATCCTGTGACTTAAAACAATACGAATGTACTATCTTCCAATTCTAAAGGCAAGAATTCATCCTATAGAAGCAAAATTAAAAAGCAGTGTTGACTCCTTTTGGGCATCAAGCCTCGCCTCCTGGGGCTTTGAAAAGGCTACTTAGCATTTCTTAACTGGTGTCCACATCACATCCACTTCACCTTCTCCCAGTCCTACCTACAATTAGGAGGAAACCCTTGTTTGGTTTTTTTTTTTAATTATTTGTTTTAATGAGAAAAAAAGATAAAATAGCCATGAAACAGTTTCAAAAACAGGTTAGTAGGACAGTTACAATAATTGCATATTTTTGTCCTCATAATGGTTATTCATATTACAAGATGCAGACATAATATCCTGTCCAAACACTATTAGTACAACTCTTTCTTCTCATTGAACTAAGAGAAAGTAGCTATAATCTATCCTATTTTGTATATACATATTTTTTTCACTACAAAATGGTCCTTTATTTATATCTCTCTTTTTTGTTTTGTTTTTTCAGAGATGGGTGTTCCATTGCTGTTAGAGAGGCTGTATTTGGAGAAGTCTTTAAAGGGTCTTTTCGTACTTCATGCCAGTCCAAATATTGTAGCTACTTGAATTCAACAAAATAACCCAACATAGCCCAATAGTCTATAATAGTGAGTTACCAGCATAACAGGCACTTGTCCAAAGTTGTTGACTTGAGCCTTTTACAGTTCAGCATATTAATATAGCTTTACTTTTTATGCCTTGTGGTTACACTTTTCTGCTGGATGGTTAAGACCAAGATAAAGCAGGATTTATATAACTAAAAATATAACTTTTGCTATCTGATAAATACTTCAATGGCAAAGAACAACTGAAGAATTTCATGATGACAAAGCCAACCCTTGGTTTTGTTTTTGGTTTTGTTTTATGTATTTGGTACAAGGTCTCACTATGCAGCTCAGATGCATAGTGATCCTCTTGTTTTCAGCCTCCCCAGTGTTGGGATTACAGGTGTGGGCTAGCTCAGCACATCCTGGGGGCAGGGCCAGCTTGGCACATGATGCCGGGGATCAAAACCCAGTTCCTGCATTTGCCTAGGCAGGCGCTTAGTTTGCTGAGCTATCTCACAGGTCTGACCTTGTGACTACATCCAATAGAGAAATATAGAATAATCCCCCCATCCCGAAGCCCTATGAATCACATCCATAAAGGTTCTTTGTGCCATCTTCACAGGATCCAGAGATTGGGACATAGACATCTTTGGAGGCCATGGACACATTATTTAGCTGCCTGTAGAAGTGTTTCACATCAAACATGTCTGATCAAAACCATACAACCAAGTCAGGACAGCATCACTTGAAGAATGGCCAGGAGAAGGTCATACACAATGGACACGGCAAAGTTCCATGTGTGTGACTGATAGAACACAATGCTACTAAGGAAGATGAGAACATTATTTTAAAATAACTAGAAGCAATCAAGGGCATGGGTGAGAGATTATTTTAAAGATTAAAATGGCAGCAATCTATAGAATAATTGAAAATAAGAGTCTCGGGGCCGGGGAGATGGCCCAGTAGGATAAGCGCTTGACTGGCAAATGCTAGGATCTGAGTTCAATCTCCGGTTCTGAAAAAAAAAAAAAATAAGAGTCTCAAAGGTAAATATTATAGAGGCTGAACAGTTGCCTTCAATGAGTGAAGTTCTCTTAGGAAAAGAAGAACCTAGCACTGGCAGTGTGAGGGAGGGCAGGAGAGGTGGAGTGCCATTCTGCATAATCAACCTCTGGACAGCTCAACCTAACCACTGCCAGAGGATATGAACGCTGCCAGGTCAAACTACCAGAGTTTTTAAAAATCAGGGGTTTTATATAGCATTTCCTAATCTTTCTTTTTTTCACTCCCTTTTTACTTTAGCTTTATAGCAACTCATTCTTTTTTCACTCTTATTTACTTTGATGAGTACGTATTTGCAGCACATATTGAATACATCCACTGTGGCTAGTCGGTACACGTGCACAACACATCTGAATGCTTTTATAAATCCCTCCACTCCCGTCCCTACCCTATTCTCCATCTCGTGGTTCCCTTCAATTTGAAGAAGATTTATCTCTCTGTTTCACACTATCTAGCCTTTATTTTGATCTTTAACTATTTGTACTTTAGGATTCTCATATAACAGAAATCATGATATTTCTATTTGGGTGCATGATTTCCTTCTCTCAACATTATGGGTTCATACATTTTCCTACAAATGACTGAAATTTGTCCTGTATCATGGAATAGTACTCAATTGTGTATATCTGCCACATTTTACTTATGCATTTGTCTGTTGATAGGCATATAGGCCACTTCCAAGATTTAGCTAGTTTTTTTTAATATTAATGACATTTGATTTTAAAAGCATTGCAATGCTAAAACACATGCCTGTGTGTCAACACAACCCTCATGTGGCAGTTTATAGCATCTGGTCTATGAAAAGGCAATGCCAAACAGCAATTTTGTCTAGTGTTCAGGGCCGGTCTCTGTTCTGTGTTCTGTATGTGAAAGTACCTTGGAGATTAATGGTCTAGATATAGAGCCTAAACATTCCTTTCACTGATTTCCACCTGTCGAAATGTTCACCTATGATCTAGTTTGGAAACCAGAACACAGACAAAAGAGGATAACGGACCTTATAATGCCTGCCTGTGAAGGGTTATTGAGTGTCACTGCCTTGTTACCTTTCTCATTGCCAAGACAAAACACCTGACACCCAAAGTTAAAGGAAGAAAAGCGTATTTTGGCTCACAGTTTGGAGATGTTTCAGTCCACAGTGGGCTGGCTCTAAGGCAAGGTGGCATGACAGAGGGGCATCACAGATGAGGAACAGCCCATGACAAAGTGAGGCAGGGAAAGGGCAGCAAGCAGCAAATAAGTGACAAGCAGAAGACTTATTTCTGTTCCTTGTAGTTTATCCAACCAACTACCCTTAGGGAGCATAACACTTATACCCAGGTTGGGGTGCCCTTAATCCCACTAAGAATATGCCAAATCAATCCGTGGTCTAACCAGTAATCACACACCCTTGACCCAGCCTCTCACACATACATCAGACCCAGCCACCTCCCAAAAGCCCCACTTATGATCACATGAGGCTTTGGGGGGACATCTAGGCACACACCATAACAGTTACATGAACAACCACTGCAGGAATTGAGGGGACACTCATAGTTTTCTCATGGCAGGCAACTTTTGTGGTTCACCATCTATCCTTAAGTCTGATCTCAGATACCTGGGACTGGTGCTTATATGGACAAGTCCTTCATTACTGCAGCAGAAGTGGATGTACCCTTACTGATAGCGACCTCGCACCTGGGTTGTTCTACTAGTAGAACCTTGATAATGTGCAAGAATCTGTACCCTTGTTTCAGGGGAAGCTGTCTCCCTCCCCAACTCTGAGGACAAACCTTGCATGGCATAATCCAAGCATAGAAATTCTATTCCCCATGCCAATAACCAACTGCAGAATTGTCCCAAGCAAAATCTCACCATTCAAATGTGGAGACAAATCTCCCATGCAAACTCGTAGAGGAGCTTTGTAGGCAATTATTAAGGGATAGACAATTTTCCAGCCACTAGAATTTGCGGGGTGACGTCTAAAGTGGCTGCAGCCACCTTGTGTCCATGTCAGAGGAAATAAAAGAAGAAAAACCAGGATGCTAAAAATCACATGGCCAAAAGGGAATGTAAGTCACCATCAGAGATGATGTTAGGAAATACTACAAAATAAGGGAATACTAAGAGTACTATAAAATAAGGGAACACTACAAAAGATGCATGGGGCTAACTGGTTCATAATTATAAAAAAAAAAAAGAAATAAAGTAACTTACAGCAATGCCAAGAGAACCAGGAAGAGTAGCAAGAAAAGTGAGAACGAAGACACCAATAATACAGTCAAGTGTCAAAAAAGCAATGAAGAGCAGCAGTAGCTGCAGAACTTGGAGGCAGGACTGGGCAGTAGGGCAGCACTGGCAGGAGGGACCCAACCACAGAAGTTCAGGAAAACACTGGCTACACCTCTTTCAGACCTTAAGGCCACCTGGCCTGTCAGCCCAGCAATCTAGACAGTGTTTAATTAAATGATTAAAAATTTACAAAGTCAATTGTGTTAAATGCTTAGAGAATCACAAAGTGTCGCTGTGTTACCTAGTAGCAAAATCTGGGATCATTTAATAAGTGGGCAAGTTAATTTTGAAGCAAGTCAAATGCCATCAATTGAAACTTTGAAATAACTAAGATGACAGCAGTGATGGAGAACACAAGTGGTGAAAATTCAATAATAATGTAGTGTGAGAATACCACATGGCACACAAGCGTGAAGAAGAGCAGAGATGAGAAGAAAAGAAATGAAAGTGTTGGTTAAATAGATTGCAAGTCAAATAGAATAACCTAATTAGGAAAAAAATCTTATCAATAAAGTATGCTTTCCTTGAAATATGACATAAAGATCAAAGGGAAAAGAGCTGGTCAAACTGAAAATTCTGGCCAAGTGAAGCCTACAAGAGAATGTGAGTCTACTGCCACAGTTTTTACACAAGTATAAGATAACTTTCTGATCTTATAGATGGAGAAATAAGTTATATTTTTATGTATTTTTCCTGAGTAATACATATTCTCTAAAGGTGCTGATATTGTCTGACAGTTCAATGTATGGTATCCCTAAGAAGCTTTATATTTTTAGGGTGGAAGCTATTAAAAATCCATGATACTGGTACATAATTTTTCAATTTCAAAGACAAACTTAATAATATATTACATGTCCACTTTACAGGTTAAAAATCAAATTGATTTTAGTGACTATTTTACCAAAATGCTGTCTTAGCCAGAATCAGTAAATTAGATCCTTATTGTATTCGATTAGCATGAGGTTATCTCTTGCCTAAATATCAAACTTCCATATGTCTCATAAAAATATATGTTTTTAAATAATATAAAAAATTACATTTGTCTTGCCTGATATGCATTATCCTAACTGCCTACATTTTTGGTTCTCAGTATATTGTTTTTGTTTTAATGTATAAGATAAATGATGTTGACATGTACACGTTTCCATGGTTACACAGATTTTGCTGAAATAAAGAAATGCTGGGGCCTAAAACATTTTAAATTAGCCCCTGGGAGATAATACAGAAGTGAGATTTACTTTCCTATTTACATATTCTTTATACTTAATTTCTGCCTTATTATAAATTTATCCATTTGGCAAAATTGAAAAGAAAAAATAATTAAAATTGCAACTTACGTGAATTTAAATGATTCATAATCCCTCAAATATTATTAGTGCATTAATAAGAGTTGCAGTACAAGGAGAAAGCTTTAAATTATGTACAATTTCCACCTAGGTACCTAATTAAAAGTCAATATTTTTCTCCCTTACCAGAAAAGGAACAAGAGAGATATCCTCTGATCCTCTTTAATTTTTAACAAAAGGTAACTTCACTCAAAGCTTTAGTACTTCTGTGACTAACAAATGACCTGCTCTTGAGATTATAACTTATTTATTTACCACACACATATAAGCATGGCCTGCCATGATGTTTGAGAACTTCTAATTAGTTAATCGCAAACTGTTGTGTGTTTGCAAAGGAAAAGATTAAATCTTCTATGTTTGTGCCTACTATGCAAAAAAAGTGTTTGTATAGGAGTTGTGAATCATCACAGAGCATCAATGTGGAGAATAAGGTCAGTGTATATTAATAACTGTCTATCTCTCAAAGTAGCAGCATTGATTCTTTCCAGATCAGATTTTAATGAAAATATGATATTTTATGATAGAAGAAACTGCATAAGAAATTTATTTTTCACGCAAACTCTATATGTATTTTTCCAATTTCATTATTATCTTAACATAAAAATTTTAAATGTCCCTTATGGGGCCAGGGAGATGGCTCAGTGGGGACCAGGGAGATGGCTCAGTGGGGGCCAGGGAGATGGCTCAGTGGAGTAAGTGCTTCTCTGGCAAGCGCAAGGGCCTGAGTTCAATCCCTGGTTCTGCCAAAATAAATAAAAATAAAGACTGAGCTAAATGTCCCTTATGCCTGGTGATACACATAAGGCTTGAGGTGGGAAAAGAGGCAGAGGCAATGGCAGGGAACTATCTTTAAAAACTTCAGCAACTGAGTTGAAAATCAAGCTCAGTTGGAGTCAACATAGGCAGGAGGTAGCCGTGAAAAATTCCCACATTCCCTACTAGAAATGTAATTTCCAGAATGCAGTCTGTCAGCCTTTCAGGCTAACCTTGGGTTAATGCCTACCGTCCTAGACCTCGCCTTCTAGAATGGGACGTGAGTGAAAAGGATGTGAGAACAATGAGTGAGCTGGAGAGAGAGAAGGCTATCGTCAAATAAACCATTTGGGACAATTAGGCTAAATAAAATAAGCTTATCACAAACTGACAAATTCTGTATGATTTCACTTAGAGGCGATATGGAAAGAAGTCAAAGCCATGGACACAGGAAGTAGAGCGGCATTAACCAGTGGCGCGGGATGGTGGTGGTGGAGAAATGGTATTTGCCAGTGGCCAGGGGTGGGGGAGGAGGCGAGTGGAAAGGCGAAAATGAGAAATTATTGCTTAATACATGCCATTTCAGCCACACAAGACAAAAGGAGGGGTCGGCCAGATAGCTCAGTGGACTAACTGGGTTTGATCTCTGGCGTGCCTGGGGGCCCCGCCTCCGAAGCACGCTGAGAGGATGATTGAGATTGGGTACGGTGGCACGTACCTGTAATCCCAGCGCTTGGGAGGCTGAAAACAGTAGGATCACTAAGAGTCCGATATGTGTAGTGAGACCCTGTACACCCTGTACTAAATGCATAAAAAATAAAATGAAATCAAAAAGACAAAAGGTGACCTAGAGGTTACTGATTGCATCAACAATATAAACTTAAGAGTGAAACGTATACTTTAAAATATTGAAGATGGTAAATTTTACATAAAGTATATTTTGCAGTTACATTTTAAAGAAGCTGTTGAAGAATAGGAATGTTTAATGAGAAGAGAAAAAATCATGAGACAAAATGGTTGAGAATAAATAAGTAATAAAAATCATTACATAAAAATAATTAACTTTATTCTGTAACTGGAAAGGGCAACATTGATCAGTACTAGCTAGTAGGCTACAAATTTCAGCTAAACTTAAGAATAATTCAACAGTCAGAATACAAGACAAATATGGGATAAAAAAAAAATCCATGCCTGTGGTACATGGTACTGATGACCCTGGAGCATGTGGAGGAGCCCATAAGTAGCAAGACAGACTCTGTGTAGGAGGGGGGAGGATTGGAGGACATCAGAAGTCTTAATGCAAGCTTTCTGTCTCCACCTGGTAGCCACAAGACTACTTGTACCTTTTCTTTTTTTTTAAATAAGAGCTTGTGTCTTAGTTTGCTAGAATTGTCACAATGCAGTATCAACTAATGACTTAACAAATGGTGCTGGGAAAGCTGGCTATCCAAATGCAGAAGATTGAATTTATACCCATGTGTCACACCATGTATTAAACTAAAATCAAAATGGATCAAAGATCTAATACGAAAACAGAATCTTTGGGCCAGGGATGTAGGTCAGTGGCTTCTGTAGTTCAAATATTTACCATAAGGATATCAAGAGCAACAACAACAACCAAATTCAGAGAATTGTATACCTGGTTGTAATTTTTAAATATGTATTTGTATAATCTTAAACTCAAAGATTCTGATTTGCGAGATCAAGGTCAGATCTTTATCATTATAATTTTACATATGTCTCATGTTATTTTGATTCTAGAATAACAGCTTTTTTAAAAAAATAACTGCTGCTTGGAAGATTGGCTAGAAATAAATATCAAGAAGAGAAAGAAATAGGTAAGCCACAAAACGAGTACTAAACCCAAAAAACTCCTCCTCCAACTTTACTCTATACAGTGTTTTTAAAGTTGTTTTCATAAAGAAACAAAAAGCTTATATTTCATCTCAATACTGAGCAGAATTGAACCAGACCTACAGAGTTTGTACTTGGTTTTCTTGTTTGGTATTTTGGTATTTTGGTGGGTTTTTTTGTTTTGTTTTGTTTTTTGTTTTCTTTTTCTTGACAAAGCCCTCCTTTCAAAAGGATGAGTCTTGAGGATTGCATTTTATAGATGTGGAATTTCAAGAAAATGAAGTATTGTGAAGAAATTGGCTAGGCAGAAGACAAGAGAAAGTTGTTCCTCCCAGAATCACATGACAACGCATCTATTAAACATAACTAGAATATTTTATGGGATTGTTGGTTGCCCTGCACTAGATGAGTAAGAAAGCTTCAGGTTCTAAAAAATTTACAACACACTTTCCAGTCAGGGGCATATACCTCAGCAGCATAAATGCCTGCCTAACAAGCATAAAGGCACAAGTTCAATCCTCTGTACCCCTCCACTCCCCCCGCCTAAAATAAGAACTCTTTCCAATCTCAAAATTCTAGCTTCTCTCACTATGGCATGC
>NW_004524592.1:1603127-1611016 GCF_000260255.1 Octodon degus | reverse complement strand
TAAACCCAAGAACACATCACTGGGAGATAGAGTCTAAATAGGAGGCCTGCAAGGTAGCGACAGTTTCTCTACCCTAACTGCTCTTCAACCCACAGTGCAAAAACAATAGGAACATTAGAAAGCAAGGCAATAAGATGACTCTCAACACCACAAGGTCCCCAAAATCTGATTTCATGGGCAATGAAACAAAGGAAGCTACAGGCACAAAACTCAAAAACTGACACGGGAAAAGATAGAAGAAACATATAAGCAAATGCATTAAGATTTTTAATGAGCTCACAGAGGATTTAATTAAACAAGTATTTTACCAATAAAAATTTTATTGAGCTTAAAGAAGAGACAAACAATGAACTAGCTGAGTTTAAAAAGGTAACACAAGACATAAATGACTACTTTAAAACAACACTGAGATTCCATCTCACCCCAGGAAGAATGGCTAGCATCAAGAAATCAACTGATCACAAATGCTGGAGAGGCTGTGGGGAAAAGGAGCCTTTCTCCACTGTTGCAGTGTAGACTGGTATAACCGCTGTGGAAATCAGTGTGGAGATCCCCGCAAAAAGCTAGGATTGGAGGTCCCCTTCAACCTAGCTATTCCCTCTGAGATATTTTTCTGAAAGAACTAAAAATATCATACCACAGCAATATACATGTAGCCATGTTTATAGCAGCACAATTTGTCATAGATAAATCTTAGAAACAACTGAAATGCCTATCAAACAGGGAATGGCTAAAAATGATATGGCAATTTTATACCATGAGTTACTACTCAGCTATAGGTGTTTAAAGATTTACTTGAGACTTCTATTAGGTGAACAGCTGCAACTAGAGGCCATATTAATAAGTAAAATAAACCAGATCTGCATGTATAAACATCATATTGTCTCCCTATACAAGTACCTGAAAGAGTAAGTAAAATCTAAAACGTACAATAGATACTGTGCAAGGGAAAGAAACTATTCAAAGGGAAAGAACAAATGTGATAAGGAAAAGGAGAAAAGGAAGAAAGAAGAAAGGGAAACGATATATTTCTATATGTATACAGATAGCTTGGATAATTATACTGCTGATTTCTGCTGGTCTATTGAAAGGAGAAACTGATGCTTAATTTTTTTTCTTCTTTTAAATCTTATAACTTTTTTAAAATTAATTTTGCATGCTTATATAATCTGGTAATCTAAACAACTAATTTGAGGACAACATTATGCAATATAACATCCACTGTTGAATTCGTAATATTTTATTTAGTGAAATTCTGCATCATTTCTAACTTTTTTTTTACTTTTTATTCTCTTAAAAAAAAGAAAATGAAAAGTTCAGTTGAATGCATACACCAAAGCACTTGACCAAAGTGAAGAAAGTGTCAAAATTAGAAGTCAAGGTGTTTAAATTAGATGATAAATTCAATAATATCCTAAAACAATAATGATGAATCAAAAGATATAAAAAGCCCCATAATCCAATGAGACAATGAAGTTGAGATCATAATAAAAAGGCTACGAACCAAGAAAAGTCTAGGACTAGATGGATTTACTACTGAATTCCAAAAGAATTTCAGGGAAGATCTAAAACTAATATTCTTCCAACTCTAATGAAATTGAAAAGAAAAAGAGTACTGCCAAACTCATTTCTAGAAAGTGTCATTATCTTAATTTCATTTTTCCCAATGTTATTGTGAAAGATATTATTTCCCTGATTTCTTTCACTATATGTTTATCGTTAAGATACAGGAACAATATATTTCATAATAACATTATGAAAAATAAAATAATTAGTAATTTACCTAATCAAGAAAGTGAAAGAACTTTGCAAGGAGAAATACAATATCCTGAAAAAGATGTTCAAAGAGAACATCAGAAAACGGAAAGATAGCCCCTGATCCTGGATAGGTAGAAAAAGAGTCAAACCAGTCACATTTCCAAAACCAGTATACAGATTTAATGCAGTCCCAATCAGTATACCAATAACAATCTTCACAGAAAACAGTTCTAAAGTTTATACAGCACCAGAAGAGACCTAGAATAGCAAAAGCGATCCTGAGCAACAAAAGCAAGGTAGAATGCATCCCGATCCCACACATCACATCACACTACAAAGATGCAATGATAGAAGAAAAAGAATGGCAATAAAACAGACACGTGGGTCAATAATACAGAACAGAGATATGGAAACAACTTGAGGCAGACACAGCTTCCTCATCTTTGACAATGTGGCCAAAATTTTACACTGGAGGAAAACATACCCTCCTTAAGAGGTGATACTGGAAAAATGGGCTATCCACATGCAGAAGACTGCATCTAGATCTTTCACTTTCACCATGTGCTAAACTAAAACCAAAATGTATCAAAGATCTAAATGTTAAAACAGAACACTTCATCTGCTGAAACATAAAGTTAATAAAACTTTTAAGGACATAAGAGTAGGCAAAGACTTTCTGGAAAGAAACCATGTGGCAACAAAAAAAAAAGCCAAAATAATCTAATGAGGTCATATCAAATTAAGAAGCTTCTGTGCAACACCAGAAACAACCAACAATAAAAAGACAATCTACAGAATGGGGAAAATTTTGCTAGCTTTCCATTTGGCAAAGAACTCAAATTCAGAAACCCCAAAAATCAAACACCCAATTTGAAAATTGGCAAGTGAAGAGAAATAACACTTCAAAGAAGAAGAAAATATAAATGGCCAACAAAGACATTCAAATAATGTTCAGCATCTCTGGGCATTAGAGAAATAAAAAATGAATAACACTGAGGTTTTATTTTACCCCAGAAAGAATGCATATCAACAAGATATCAAGTAACAACAAATGTTGGTGAGGTTTCAGGTGGGCTTGAGAGGAGGCTTCTACAGTGTTGGTGGGGACATCAACTAGTACACCCATTATAGAAATCAGTATGGAGATTCCTAAACTCAAACAAGAAATTTCATTCAACCAAGCTATTTCTCTGTAGGCATCTTCCTGAAAGAGTTAAAAGACGTCATAATATATGAATCACAATATATGCATCGTAATACATCATAACACAGTCAATACATACATGCCCATGTTTATAGAAGCATAACTTACAATAGCTAAATCTTGGAAGTAGCCAATGTCTATCAGCAAGTGAATACATAAAGGAAGTGTGGTATTTATATACACATTGCTCTGTCATAAAGGAGGGTGACTACAGTCATTTCTAGAAAAATGGATGCACTTTAAGACAATAATGTTATGACAAATAGCTCAGATACACAAAGTTTAATATTTCTCATATAGGAGAAACCCAGAGCATAAATGGAGACTAAAATAAAGGACAGAGAATAGGAAACAGGGAGATAGATCTTTTTCTCAATGGAAGGAGATCCAAAGATGGAAGATCAGGGGCAGGAGGGGGAAAAAAAGGGATTAAAAAAAAAAGAATTAAGATGTATTATGCACATGTACCAAAACCAAGCATACCGTAAATATCATTTCATCTCCTTTTTTCAATTGTACTTTTTCTCTTCTTAATTTCCTACACATTTTTTTTCTTTCTTCTTCCATTTACTTATTTATTTTTATGTATTTGGTACAGGGTCTCACTATGAATCTCGGACTCACAGTGATCCCCTTTTTTCATCCTCCTCAGTGCTGGGATGACAAGAGTGTGCCACCATGCCCGGTCTTAGTGGCTGACTCAGCAGGCCTGGGAGCCAGGCTATCTTGCTGGCCCTCTTCTTCCAATTTTACATGCATATATCTGGTAATATAAATAACTAGTTGGAAGACACTATGTATTACAACAAATATTGTGAAATTCATATTAACCTGGTAAGTGCTATTCTTTATCACCTGCAATTTTTTTGTTTTAATTCTAATTTGTACTCTCTTTTAAAAAAAACCTACAGACCAATATCCTCTGTAAATATTGTCTCAAACGCCATGAGCACAATCCTCAAACTCATACACAATATGAAACCAGAAGCATATAAGCCAGAGTATATACCATAAGAAAGTGGAGTTTGTTGTGGAATTGAAAGTTTACAGCAATATATCAAAATTTATCCAAGTAGCACACTTTTTAGAACGCAACTGCTGAAACTAGAAAAGCCTTAGCTACATAGGAATAAATCTTTGTATCCTTGGGTCAGACAGTAGTTGCTTAGATATGACACAAAACCTTAAGCACAAAAGAAAAAAAAACAGATAAATCAGACATCATCAAAGTTAATAAGGTAGCTGATGCAATTGTGCACAGCTATAATCCCAGCTACTCAGAAGGATAAGGCACAACTTAGCAAGAACATGTCTCATAAAATAAAAATGTGCTAGAAGTAGAGATCACTGTTTAATCCTCAGGACTGCAGAGAGAAAAGAGAGGAAGAGGGACAGCGAGAAGAAGGGAGGATGGGAGGGAGGAATGGAAGAGACAAGAAGTTTTGTTTCAAAGAGTATCATGATGAAAGTGAGAAGACAATTCACAGAATAAGAAAACATATGTGCAATCATATATCTGATAGGGGACTTGTACTTAGAATGTATGAAGAACTTTCATAACAATAATAAAAAGATAGCCAATTAAAAACTGGGCAAAGACAATGAATAAACATTTCTCTAGGGAAGATAAATAAATGACTAAGGAGCACATGTGATGATATCTGATATCATAAGTCAATAGGGAATTGAAAATGAAAATCAAACTGAAATTTCATTTTTTATTAGTAAGATATCTAGAAGCAAAGCATGTGATAGTATGTGTGATGAGGAGTGTAGAGAAATCAAAACTCTCATACATTGCTTTTAGCCCAGTACAATGGTGCAACCACTTTGAGAAATAATCTAGCTGAATAATTAAACACAGAATTCCTATGTCAGATCTCAGGATAAATCCTGAGAGGATTTCACTGACTTTATCAGACCCAAAAGCTACAACTCTTGTTGCATAGGTCCTGTTTTACCTTGGTCTTAACCACCCAGCAGAAAAGTATAAAAACGAAGTATAAGAAGTAAAGCCATGGTATTATGTTGAGCTGTAGGGGACTCAGGTCAACAATTTCTGACATTGCCAGTGAAGCGGAAGACCCAATACTATTATGGACTACTGGACTCTTTTAGAATATTTTGCTGAGTTAACACACCTATAATATTCAAATAATGGAACTAAACAAGAAAAGGGGATACAGATGAATGTCCATTTTGTATCTGTGTATTCAAAATGGTTAGCATAGATATATAGTTACAGTCTCTTAATGAATAGAGGGATTTGTTCTAAAGGTATTTGTAAATAGGATATCAAGTCTGCATCTTGTACAGCAATTAACCACTAGGAAGAATGTATGCAATGTGTTAATTATTGAAACTGTCCTACCAATTTGGTTTGAAACTGTCTCATTGCTATTTGTTTCTCAATAAAATTATGGAAAAAATTAGAATTCCTATGTCACCCAGGAAATCTACTCTTTACACTACAAAGATACAATGATAGAAGAAAAAGAATGTCATGGTAATGGCAATAAAACAGACATGTGAGTCAATGATACAGAACAGAGATACGGAAACAACTTGAGGCAGACGCAGCTTCCTGGTCTTTGACAATGTAGCCAAAGAGAAATGAAAACATATATTCACTTGATAAACATTTACACAAATGTTTGAAGCAAATTATTCATAATAGACCCAATGTAAAAAAAAAAAAAAACTTGGGCAGTTATCTACTGACAAAAAACAAAATGTATTCATACAATATAAACTATTCAATAGGAAAGGAATGACATCGTGATAAATGCTTGGCATGAATGAAACCTGAAAGTATTATGCCAAGTGAAAGGAGCCAGTTAAAACCACATACTGTATGGTTTCCCCTTTCATAAAAAGACATAGACAAATCAACAGAAATTACTCTTCGACAGAGAGAGGGCAGACTAAATGGGAATGATTTCTAATGTGCAAGAAAGGTCTTTGTTGGGTGATGAAAATGTTTTGAAGTTATATGTGGTGATGGCTGCATCGCTCCGCAGATATACTAAAATTCAATGAATTGTATACTTTAGCAGGTAAATTTGTGCTATATGCATTATAATTTAATAAATATGCTACTACAAAATACTGGGTATCATGAACATACCCAACTCAAGCAAAGTGTGAAAATATTCAGAGTTTTATTTCAACATTAAATATTCTTATTTATATAAAATATTGCATAATTTTGTTTGCATGAGCCATTGATAACATTTAATCATATTGATTTAAAGTAAGAATTATTTTAAAGATGCGGTTCAGTGATGGAACGTTTGGCTCATCTGTACAGGATCTGGGTTCCATCTCCTGCACAATAAAACCAAAAAAATTAACTTTCTACTTGATTTTAATAAGACTTACTCATCTCCTGCTTAGAATGCTTAGTAGTGCTTTGATAATCAAGTCAATAAGCATAAAACAATCAACTTTCTTTGTTGTAGTTTCTAGTCAATTATGATACCGCAAGTAAAAGTTAAAAATTAATCTGAGGCCAAGTTGAAATATTCCTTGCTTTTCCTTCTGTGTAAGTGAACACATGTGCTCTCACAGGATGGGTTTATTTTTTCCCATTAGTGCCACCAACATGTGCCAGGCCAAAAAAGAAAAGCATGTAAACATTCTCTCTCTCTCCCTTCCTCCCTCCCTCCCTCCTGTCTTCCCTCCTTTCCTCCCTCTCTCCCCGCCTCTCTCTCTGTCTTATTCAAGAAATAACCTAATGAAAATGTATCTACCACTGTTGGTTTTTATTTTTATTACATTTAAGTCTGTGAGGGAGAACTTGCTTAGCAGGTGGATCGATTTGAATAGGTTTGTCCCTTTATAGCAAAAAAGAGCCAAAGTAGTTTAGACAAGGCTTCTCCCACACAGAACACATCTCAGTGCTGGCAGTGAAGAGCAGTCCCAGGTGCTCCACCATGTCATCAGGAGACAAGATTCTTTCCACCGCCTCCTCCAGGAGACATGGGTAGGCTCCCGCCTCCACGGTTCCCTCCACTTTGAAAGGAACACGAGAGAAGCCAGAAGGGCTCTTCAGTGCTTCTTGTGAGTCCACTGGCCCTTGACCAGAAAACTAACTGCAGCAGACAGGTGCAAGTGCTGCCTTTTAGTTAGACTAAACATTTCTAAGTCTACAGTAAAAAATGAGAAAATCAATAATAAGAGGCAACATCTAGAAATCTTTGCTGAGAGGACCACGTGTAATATCAAAGCTTCTATCAGGCAACCAAGTCTAACTAACCAATGAACATAAACAATTTGTATTTATAAAGAGTACTGAGAAAGTTTTGATGAGCTCCCATGAATGAAAAGTAAATTTTTCAGTTTTTCTTTGGTTTTCATATGTGTATGGTAATTATTTTGCAGCCTTTTTATATACATAGATTATTCCAAAGCTATAGAAAATATCAAAAGGTCATAATGTTCTGTGTGTAGGCTGAACTCCATTTTAAGAAATACAATAATTTGAAACAGCAAGAGCCATGTATGGTGATGCATACCTATAATCCCAGCACTGAGGGAAGCTGAAGCAGGAGGATTGAAAATGCAAGTTCCGGACGGCAGTAAAAGTGGCGGCTGCAGCGGGGACGCAAGCGGGGCGGTGACCGTGTGGGAAGTGGTCTCACTCTTGGGAAAACTGCTAGGCACCGTCGCCGCGCTGAAGGTGATTCTGTACGTGCTCCGGGTGTGCTTAGCGATGGCCTTGAAATCCGGCGGCGCCAGCCACTCGGAGCTAATCCACAACCTCCGCAAAAATGGAATCATAAAGACAGATAAAGTATTTGAAGTGATGCTGGCTACAGACCGCTCCCACTATGCAAAGTGTAACCCTTATATGGATTCTCCACAATCAATAGGTTTCCAAGCAACAATCATTGCTCCACATATGCATGCATATGCACTAGAACTT
>NW_004524592.1:1591295-1602852 GCF_000260255.1 Octodon degus | reverse complement strand
CTAATAGACCAGTTAAAGCCTGGTGGAAGATTGATATTGCCAGTTGGTCCTGCAGGTGGAAACCAAATGTTGGAGCAGTATGATAAGCTACAAGACGGCAGCGTCAAAATGAAGCCTCTGATGGGGGTGATATACGTGCCTTTAACAGATAAAGAAAAGCATTGGTCCAGGTGGAAGTGATTTTCTCTTCTCCTCTTTCTTCCACACATGCAAGGGACGAGCTGTAAAAGCAACATCAGCTTGACCAGTCTATAATATTGCAGTGGATTGCTCATCTCGGTCCCTAAAGCTCTTTGAAAACCAACAGCATCACAGCTTGTTTTGGACTTTGTTACACTATTATTTTCAGCATGAAAATGTGTGGTTTTGTAGGGTTTTTTAATTCTTTAGAGAGGCACAGAATCAAATTGGTGGAGGAAGGATATAAAGTATAAATTTCTATATGATTACTTTAACATGCCCACATTTTACTTTAAAATATTAAAAGAAGGGGTTCTGCAAAATGGAAACGTTAATTTGTGAATTGATTTTGAGGAGTGCTTTTTCTTTTCTTGGATATTTAATTCTTCCAGTATAAATTTACCGGGTCTTTTGTGCATCAGATAATACCACCATTTACAAGTTAAGACTCTTGGTATTTGGTTATCTATTAGATACTACTAAGAATATAGAGATGAGCTTTCTTTTTAAAGCTTTTGATGTGATGTCATAGAATAGCATGTTGTAGATACAATCAGCTGCTTTGTTACCTTAAAAGTAGGTATTTGTAAATATTGAAACTTAAGATGGCAGTTGATGTCCAATAAACACTCAGCTGTTCATATTGGACATAACTGACATAGTTCTTCCTTTCTCTAAAAATGATAGGAGACTTGTAGCTCACTATTATTTTTTGTTTCTAGTTTGCTGCTGATAATGTATATGAATCTAACATGCCGTATAAGCTGTGTGGTAGTTACTGCACAGTTTATGCAGTACTGCTTTGCCAAATAAAGTTAAAAGAAAAAAAAAAAAAGAAAAGAAAAAAAAATGCAAGTTCCATTTGGGCAAATTAGTGATGAGTGAGAACCTGTCTTAAATTCAAAAAAGATCTGAGGATATAGCTCAGTGGAAAATTCCTGATTTGAATCCCTGGTGTGCTGAAAAAAAACCAAATCAAGAAATAATCAACTAAGGAACAGCACAGACTAGAACAATTTACAGAATGTTACGAAGATTTTCCCACAGACATGAACTCCTTTCTCTCTGTTGTTGACTACATACTGCAGTGAATTCTTTGCTTTTTCAGCTCCTCCTTCCCTTCAGCCTGAATTCTACTTCCTCTCCCTAAAGCTCATCTGACCAGTTGATACGCTTCAGCCAACAGAATGCAGCACAGTCCAGGCTACCTCATTTCATTGCTTGGAATGCTTCCTTTTGGAACCCAGTTGCCATGGCCGCCAAGGATGAGAGGCCAAGTTGAAGAGCCAAGATACGAGGGGGTGGTGCGACAGTACCAGCTGTGGGTCACATGAGTGAGCTGTTATTGTAGGACCCAGTGAAGTCACATCTACAGCTGGCTATGGCCCAGCCAACACCATCTGGGGGCGCCACCACCCCACTGAGCCTGTCACTCCACAGATTCACGAAATAGAGTACCATTGCAAAGTACTAAATTTTGTTATATAATAATATATAACAGGCATGCACACACTCCACTGTGTTAGGTGGGGGATTAAATACATTTTTTTTTTTTTGCCTGACTTCAACTTAAATATTTGTCTTTTTAAAATAATAGTTCTCAAAGTTGTTAAATCATCAGTAAATGCCAAATTCTCTCCTGAATCAGGTCTGTGTTGTCTCATCTCTAAATTCATGCTGCTATGACTAGTTACAGACAGAGTCATTATGTAAATATTTGTTGGGGAAATGATGCTTTTCAGGAGATATACATTTATAATGTCAAAAGTAAGTGAGGTAGAAAAAATGAAGACTTTTTCATAAGGAGAGTAAAATTTTCAAGAAGAAGCATCCTTTTGAAAATTATTTTGAGCATTTTAAGGAAAATGACATTTACAGATAGAATGTTTTCCTTCAATAAGAAAAGGGGGAAAGGGAAAGACAAAGAATACCATTTTTGGTAATCTCTCATTTCATTAGTCATACTGAATTGACCTTTGGTTTCTGCCTCCTTTTTGAAACATATTTCCTGTTCTATTTGGTAGCATTTTGCAAGCTTATGAGTTCAGAACCAAATCTGAATTTCACATGTCCTTACTACATTGTAAAGAACAAACCTTCAAACTATAGACTTCTAGATCCCTCTCATTTGATTACTTTGTGAATTTAATAGTCTATGCCATTTAAAGTTCCCTTTCTAATTTGGAAAGGTGATAGGGAATCTATGCATGACTGAAAATCTAATATAAAAATTAATCTTGATTGCAGTTTATGATTCTCCTATACTACTGAGAGTATATAATTATGAAGAATAGCTCAACAAATCATTCTATTTTGTGGGGTTAAGAAGTGATGAGGCTTAAAAATAGAGTTTTCATCTAAGAATATTTTCTTACTTTAAAATATTGTCTTTCTCAAGAAATTATTTACTACCATGAAGTTATGTAACAGACGTTTGACAATCTCAACTATTATTTGAGCTACACAAAAATACCTATGTGTGTAACAAAAATACAGCATTCTATGGTTGTAGTGGAATTAAACATTTATTAGATAGATTATTGATTTTATTTTGATTGTGATCCACAAAAAATTCAAATGTAGGTAAATTGTTAATATTCTCACAATAATAGTATAATTATGGCAAGTCTATATCTTTACCCAGGAATCTTCTGGAAGCAGTGCCTACCTCCAAGATATTAGACCTCAGACTTATTTAATGTAAAAAACTTTTCCCAGTCCTCACAACAGCCAATAACTTTACCTTCTTCATTTGCAGTTATTAGGTATTCTTTTTAACTCAGCAAGAACAAACCTTTAATTTATCATGGGTAGTGTAGTGTCAAAAGCCCTGTATGTCCTAATTCTATATATTTATGGTAGATCTAATAATTCATACAAATATTACCTTACTTGATGTTCAGAGCAACTCCATGGAACTGATAGAGACTGTGTATGAAATATAAGTCCGAAACAACAGACTCTGAAAGGCCTGTCCCAGTCAACAGTGAAAGGCCCAATGGGACTCAATCCAGAACTTTCAATACTTAGTCTAATATGCCTGTGGCTGTGTCACTCTGCTTCTGACCATGCAATATACTTTTAACTCGAAAGATTGATACCAAGACCTACAACTGCTATCTTTAAAAGGAAAGTATAAATTTATTTTATATTGTATTAGAAATTACAGAATATGGGAGCGGACAGGGACATAAAGTATGGTTATTGTCAAAAAGATCCTTTACAAGAAAATGTCTCAGAAGAACATACATTTCTTTCCCATGTGTCTTCTGACTCATGTCTGCTTAGTTTACACAGAAAAATAAAATATTTTATGACCATCTCCCCTGTAGAAGCAATATTGCTACAGAAGAGCAAAAAGACATGTTATTCTGCCTCATGAATCAAAAATATTGCTGACTAAACTCTGATTTCAGAGTCACCATCTTTGGCAATGGTACATAAGGCAAAAGGAACATTTCTTTGTTGAAAGACAAAACAATGTTTTCAACGCTATGTTCTAATATATAAGCTAAATAAAAATGTTGGGTAAAATGTTAATCTTGAGCCCTGTTTCAGAAAAGCTTGCATTTATTCTGATAGAGAAAAAAGTACTTGACATCTCAAGTCCTGGATGTGGGAATGTACTTGGATATAAAAGTGGCAGTCACAGATCTCATTATCAAGAGACAGAGATTTAATTCAATAAATCCTTGACTTTTATGTGGCAGAAATATGTAGCTAAGTTCCAAGAAATTGAGAAACATTGTACCGGCCCAATCATGCCTAGCAGTGATTTGAATTAGGTAAAGCAGAATTCTTCAAGCCATAGAAAGTACATCTCCATAACTATCAGGGGCCTCTGAATGATTACATCAGCTCTTATCTTTATAATGGCAAAACTCAGCAGCTGAAGCCTGAAAACTCAATCGCTGCAGGATGAAAGGGCTCAGCTCTCAACTGCAGGACACAATATGTCTATCTCCAGGGACAACAGCTCATATCCGCAACCCTTGAGGCCTCAGTTCTGCAACTGGGTAAAATGTAGAGGCTGTCCAGCATCTACTATTTCTCTGAATTTTCAAATATTCCTTTTCTACATGATGAAGCATACTTTTATTTCTCTTCTGCATTATCTTATTACTAGTATTTTTAATTTGGTAGCCAAGAAATTTTTCTGGAATGGCCTATCTTGTAAAATGGTACAAATAAATTTTCAGGCCAGGGGTAAACAATGACAGACAGACAAGACAGGCAGAGAGACACATATAGACCTGGGATAGGGGCCAGGGAGATGGCTCAGTAGAATAAGCGCTTCCCTGGCAAGTGCAAAGGCCTGAGTTCAATCCTCAGTTCTAGAAAAAAAAAAAAAAAAAAATAGACCCAGGATAAAAGTCTAGCTCAGTAGCACATAGCATGTTTAACATTTAGGAGAGGGCCAGCCAATAGCTCAGCAGATTAAAGGCCTGCAAGCAGGCGCAGGGGCCTGGGGTTTGATCCCCGGGCTTGCCATGCCAGCCCCATCCCCGGGGCGCGCTGAGACAGCAATTGAGACTGGGCATGGTGGTGTGCGCCCGTAATCCCAGCTCATGGGAGGCTGTAAATAGGCAGATCACTAGGAGTCTGATCTAGTAGTGAGACCCTGAACACCCTGTAGACCCATCCTTAAAAAATACAAAATAAATGTAGGAGGCCCCAGGTTTGATTCCTATACCCAACAACAAGAAAAAACAGAGGAAAAAAAGAACAAACAGTAACAAAAAAAGGGTCACTCTTTCCTTAAGACCAGGCATATTAAAATCACATGACTTTATGCTTTAAGATAAGGAAATAATCATAGTTCTATTTTGCGTGTAGTTCATATTCCAACACTATGAGATCTTTACTGCAGGCAATGAATTTGGACAGTATCTTTTAGGGGCTATATTTTTTATTTAATCCATCTTCCACTGTAATGCTTAAAGCTTATTATATTCAATCCAATAATTGTAATTTTAATTATATAGTTGGTTATCATCCTAGTTATTAAGTACATTGACCACTGCCTTACTCTGTAGTCACTATTTCTTTTTTTAATCTCAATCTTAGCAATGTGATTTGGATACTTGCATTGCATTTGTCCTCAGAGGAAGTCAACTTCGTCAAACAAAATGATACCAAAATGCTAGCTAAATGTGATCTGATCCTACGCTCAAGGTTAAATTAACCTTCCTTTATATTCCTGGTTCCAGTAATGGGGCCTGGGCACTGAAAGTCTGTTTGCTATTACAGATCAACTGGACTAATAGTAACCATTTGCAGAGCAAGAGCCAGGTAAGTAAGTAGGTCATTTCAGGGTTAGGACCTCTAAAATAACAGAATCACTCCAGCAAAAAGACCTGGCCTATCATCTAGTCTAGCTCTTGTTTTTGAAAGCAAAGACAATACCTTTAGCCATTATCTATTGAGTGTTCTGCAGTTTTGGTTTGCTTTTCCCCTGAGACTGGAAATAGATTGAGAAAAACCTGCTCCATTATTGTCTGGACTGTACTCACTTATAAGACTGGCCAGGGATAAAGCATAAGGTGACAAGTAATGAGTCCACTGTGAAGTCCAAACCACACAGAGGTTTTGTTATCATTCTACCTAACCAACTAAGGAAATTTCTTAGGACTCAAGTAAGAGATTTTTAGAAACCTGCGTGCCATTGTTGTGAAGGGGACCAGCTTTTTTTTTTTTTTGGTCTTAATTATATTTCAACACAGGTAAGCAGGAATATGTTTTCATTCTCCAGCTTAATCTTTCTGGCTTCTACTAGCTGCTGCTGCTGCTTAGATTTGCTGCTGCTGCTTAGATTTGCTGCTGATAGTAGACTTCTCTTTCAGTTTCATTTCTGCTGCTTTTGACATATACTACACACAATCACTGTGTATACACACACACACACACACACACACACACACACAGAGCACCCCTTCGCTTTGTTTCTAATAGCTCCCATGCCTGCTATTGCTACAGTCAGTACTTTGCATATGAGAGGACCATGTGACTTTCTGGCCAGTAACACATGGGGAGCAGTTTTAGGCTATGGTCACCAGAGCTGCTGAACAATTTTCTCTTCATTCAGTCTAAAAATGTAGGGGTGAGGGCCAGTGAGACAGCTCAGTGGACTAAGTGCCTGCTCAGGCAAGTCAGGGACCACGGTTCAATCACTGGCACCACACGCCATGCCAGCCCTGCCCTCGGGCTGAGCTGGCCACAGAGTCTGGGCATGGCAGAGCACACCTGTAATCTCAGGGTTGGGGAGGCAGAAATAGGAGGATTACTACCAGTCTGAGCTGCGTAGTAAGACCCCGTAGCAAATATGTAAAAGGTTTTTTAAAGATTTAAAAAAAAAAAAAAACTCTAGGGGCAATGGTCAGAGATTTAGTGGACCAAAGACACTAAGGGTGCACAATGAAGACAGGGAGCCAATGTACAAGATGTGTGGCATGTGTCTCAGACCTCAGGTCCTCAGGTCCCCTACCAGATTTAGGCTGTTCTCCTTCAGAGCTTTGAGACTGACTTAGCCCTGAGATAAATACTGTGTTTTATGCCAAGTACTTTGAAGATTTCCTTTTCCTATTCAGGTCGCTGAATATTTTGCTCTCCTGAGGTGAGGAAACTTGAGTACCAGACATTCCAGTCACTATTTATTTATTTATTTATTTATTTATTTATTTGGAATATCAAGACAACCATTATTAAACACTTTGGCATGTACATTGCTTCATTTTTACTGCCTTCCAGAGTCAGTTCTCTCTGGCTGTTTGCTTCAGTGAGCTTGAAGGCTGACTTCTATAGCCAAATCTAGTTTAGACATGGTGGTAGTTAATAGTTTGAACTCTCAAGTCAGAGAATCTGGGTTCAATTTTCAGCAAAATTAATACTACTTGGGTGACCTTAGATATATCATTTAAAATTTTAGTGCTTTCTTTCTCATCTTTAAAATGGAGCAAAAGTGATAGTTCCCCAAAATGAAGACTGTTATGAGAATTAATACATATAAAACAATAAAAATAGCATCAACTTGTGGTAGGCACACAACAAAACATCTACTGGTAGGATTACTCCATAGAACTGGTTTTAAGGAGCTTGTGCCAGTTAGGGCACAGATGCCTCATTAGTAAGAACCAAAAAACCATTCAGTTTCACCAATATCTGGAAATAAAACTTGTGGTAATGTTTGATAACAACATTGAGAACATGCTGAAGCAAAAGAACAGTGACATCTGGGTGGACGTAAGTCTAGAAGAAGCAAAAAAACTGTAATACTAAGCAAAGACAATTCAATCAGTCTTCTATTCATTATGCATGACCAATGCAGGAAGAACCCCTCCCAGCAAAGAAGACCCCATTAGAAGCATCTAGTGACTGAATTAGTAAGAAGAAAACACCCTATTACAAGATGGAGAAAAAAGAAAAATCTAGTAATAAAGGGAGGAAAATCCTTTGGCTCCAGTTCTATAGTCCTTTAGCCTAAGGGTAATATAGCATTTTAAACCAGGAAACAACTGAAGCAGTGTGGTACTTAGTGGTCATGATGCTCACCTACACTTACAAATTTTGGAAGAGAAAGTAGGAGGAACTCTTGAAGACAGAGGAGTAGGCAAAGAGTTCATCAACAAAAATCAAATTGTATGGGAAACACATGAAAGAATTAACTCCTGGGACCTGCTCTTATTGAGATTTTTGCATGTCAAAAAAAAAATTACCAAAAAAGTGAAAAGACAACCCACAAATTTGGAAAAAATCATGACAAATAAGTACTCAGACAAAGATCTGCTCTCTAGAATTTATAAAGACCTAAAAAACACAAAGCCCCCAAAATTTGGAAGTTTTAAAATAAGGGAAGGAAATGACACAGGGTCAGGATTCTAATTCACTATTTCTTGGTACTGAGCATAGGCTGACAATTTTAGTCGGGATAATCTGATCAAGTATATGTTCATTTCTCAAATTCCTTTTTAACTGTATAGGTTCTTTTCCATCAAAAATTATAATACATAGTATTTATATTTCCTTAGATAACCAGTTAAATTTGGTATTTTTATGCATTACACACGACCTAAATCGGGTTATGTGATATATTGGCCCAATTCCCACAATGTATGAGAATAATGAAATCTGAGTGGCATGGGTTTTTTTTGTTTTGTTTTGTTTGGTTTGGTTTTTTTTTTTTTTTTTTGCCAGCTCAGCTTGCTCTGAGGTCAGGGCTGGAGCAGCAGGGGGTGCTGAGGATCGAACCACAGTCCCCTGCACCTGCCTAAACTTGCCTAAGAAGGTGCTTTCGACTGCTGAGCTATCTCGCCGGCCCTGAGTGGCATTTTCTTACACATGAAAATCACAAAACTAAAAGCTCATCTTTCAGTGAGAGGGAATACCTTACATGCCAAATTTTATGTCAAAAGACATAAAACAATTATATATACTTAAATATTTTTCATCTTTCTTCTTTCTAGGAGGTCCCACCCTCTAAAATATCTAGCTGGTCACCATCAATTGATAGTCTTATCTTTTTGTGCCAACTAATAACTTTCTCTTTTTATCCCTTATAAAAATCTTCATCATCTCTTACATGTAGATATCTTATATTTGCATTTTGGTAGATCTCTTAATATTTCCTTTGCTTTTAGGTTATATGATTTTTAAAAAATTTTTTTTTATTTTTGCAGAACCGGGGATTGAACTCAGGCCCTTGCACTTGCCAGGGAAACGCTTATTCTACTGAGCTATCTCGCCGGCCCCAAAGACTATAGTGACAGTTATTTTCAAATTTCTCTCATCTGGTTTCTAGTTTTTTATTTATTTATTTTTTTGGTGGAACCAGGGATTGAACTCAGGCCCTTGCGCTTGTGCTTGCCAAGGAAGTACTTATTTCACTGAGCCATCTCCCCAGCTATGATTTTTAATTATCTACACAATCATATTCCCTAAAGACAAGTGCCTGCCTAGGAAACATATATAAGGGCTTGTTGCTAAAAAAAAAAAAAAAAAAAAAAAGATCTATGAATATTCTTTATACAGAAACATGGGGATATAATCACTGGCTTTTTAGGGCTCTAGATGACCACTCAGTCATTTACAAACATCCTGCAGTAGCACATTTGGAAAAGAAAATCTTGGCTGTTTTGCTAGTAAAGTGTCCCAAGATTCACATAACTAACTTGCCTTATTTTGTCAAATGTTCCTTTCAAAGGATGAGGCTGCACCATTTTGAAGACAATGTCAATTGTTTTCACAAGGCAGTAGTAGATTAAAGTACCCTTAAGGAACATACATACAAAAGATAAGAAACTGGTCTTCATAAGAATGCTGCGGATGCCACAGGCAGTGCTCCAATCACTGCCTTTTTCTCTGCCTGGAAACCAAACTTAAATAACATAAACAGCTTGATATAAACCACAGTGCAACATTCATCCAGTGGATAAAAATAACTTGGAGGGGAGTAACAGCTAACCCTAGTACCAGCAAAATGGACACAGACAAAAGGAAGCACAGCCCATCAAACCATACTGAGGGAAGGCTGTTCCCCATGAGGATTATCTGAAATCAGGAGGCTGCGGCGCAGAATGAATTCTTTTTCAGACAAAATATTTAGACTGCATTCTTTCTCATGAAACTACTGGAAGATAAATACACCCCAAGAAAGCATAGATGTAAAGGAGAACATAGGGATCTAATAAAGAAGAGAACCAACTGGGTTCTAAGAGTCTGGAAAAGGGGACTCCAGGATGAAACCAGGCAAAAGGTCTGGATCAGAATGGGCAGGCAGAGCCGCGAATGGATACTTTCAGGAAGAACTAAAACCGTCTACTCTCTACACAGGTTTGTTTTGGGTGCGGGGAGAAAAAACGACAAAGAAAACAAAAAAAAATAAAAACTATGTTGTGAGATTTTTTTATACTGTTACAAAGAATACTAAATTTAAGAAGATCAAAAAAATGATGGATTTAAAAACCAACAGCTAAGAAAAACACTAAGCTTTACCAAAAAACGAAATGAAATCATTATGAATAACTTGAAAGAGCAATGAATGGCCATTATGGAAAAACATTGGGAAGAGGCTTAAATTATCTACTGGGGGATGACCAAATAGCTCAGCGGATTAACGTATCTCTGAGTAGGCTCGGGGCCTGGGCTTTGATCCCCAGCCTGCTGTGCTGGCCCCGCCCCCAGGGTGTGCTGCAACAGTGATTGAGACAGGATGTGGTGACGCCAGTCTGTAATCCCAGCTCTTGGAAGGCTGTAAACAGGCTGATCACGATGAGTCCCATCTAGTAGTGAGACCCTGAACACCCTGTAGACCATTCCTTAAAAAATACAAAATAAAAAAGATCGCATAAATTACCTATTGGGAAGGAGAGACAGAGAAGGAATTTGAGCACCAACGTCATAATCTACCATGATAGAAAATCAAGAAATACGAAAATGGATGAATCAAGAAAATGCAATATGGACCTACTACAGAGAAGGTAAATGCCAAAATAAACTGAGTACAAAGTGATAGTTTCTAGACAGAGATTGAGACATAGAGGATACATACTTTTTAATGTAAATCTATTTGCACTATTGTACTGGAAGAACTATGTATATAAATTATTGTTATAAAATTTTTAAATGCCAACAATTCATTTTACAGCTCATTGTGACATTGAAATCCCTCCCTTCTAATTACTCTAGCTGAATTCATAGGAAACAAGCACAAATATTAAAAAGATGTATTTTTTAAAAAGTAGATGAGATAAACACATATAGATTTAACTATTTAAATTAAAATTGTCTTCAGATTAAATTTGCTAACTTAGCAAATTAAACATGGATAGCGGAAAAAAAAACCCTCATATTTAATTCATAGTTTCAGTAAGCTGCATTTCCTGTTTCTGACTTGAATTCCTAATTAAAGGGAAAAATGGTCTAATAAAATATTGATAAAATGTCGCTCTTTACTGCAAAAGACTGGAAGTATCACTCAAGGGAAATAAAAAAAATGCTTAGTACATATCACAGTGAATATTAATCCATTTGTTTCTAAGGTAAGTCCCAGGTGCATTTCTGAAAAATACATGATTATAACCAGAGCAAATACTGGGTGATTCAACCAAGACCCACATATTCAAGGTAGACTTTGTATCTTAACATTACAGTGCCCACTGGGATGCAGGTCTCCAATGTGGGGCAGCTCTTGGACAGGCTAAGAGGCCCCTGCCTTGCTGCAAGACAAGCATGGTATTTTCTCTGGTCCTTCCACTGGGGTATCGAAAGCCCAAAATCCCATACCCAGTAAGTTCTCAATAAATATTCAACAGAATGTATAAATTAATCAATGAATCATCAGACTCTTCAAATGCCTTTTAAAAGGTTGAAGCAGGTCTATATT
>NW_004524592.1:1576742-1584590 GCF_000260255.1 Octodon degus | reverse complement strand
TATGGGTGGGGTTGGGTTCTGAGGTTGCATTTTGTTCCTTCTCATCATTTTGTGTAGCACTGTCTTCTGACCTTTGTTGTAGATCTTCGTTGTAGTTATAACCTTCACATGTACTGAAGTTCAGGTGCAGTTCTACAAAGTCTGGATTTATCCAGCTGTGCCTGGCTTGGGTCTGGCTGCTGCACTCAGCTCCTTCCTGCTGCTGCCCTTGAAGGTGAACCTGTTTTGCCTCTGTAGCAAGATGTCCTGCTCCTGGACTAGCTGCGTGGTTCTATCCTCTACCCTCTCTGTAGGGATTGCAGCTGCAGGGTTACACCCCAGGCCTGTATGCCAGGCCTGAGTTGAGTGTGTAGGGGACAAGGTGGAGTAGGGGGGAGAGGCAGCTCTCCCACACATTCACTGGGTCTGGGCTAGGACTGGCTCTGGGTGTTCCCGGAATGTGGTAGAAATTCCTACTGGTGGGGTGGGGTGGAGGAGGTGTTGCAGAGTGGTGAGGGGCGTCCCAAGGGGGTGAAAGAAGGTCTCACCCAGTCTGTGCCTGGGCCTGGACCCGGAGTTGGTCCCGAAGGCACAGGGTAGCAGGAAGCTTTCCCACATACTCACCGGACCTGGGCTAGGACTGGGTCTGGGGGTTCCTGGAATGTGGCAGAAATTCCTATGTGGCAGGTGGGGTGGGGGATGTGCTGCGGAGTGGTGGGGGGCATTCCAAGAGGGTGGGAGACGGTCTCACGCACGCTGCGCCTGGGCTGGGACCCTGAGTTGGTCCCACTGGCGCAGGGTAGCCGGATGCTCTCCCACACACTCACCGGACCTGGGCTAGGACTCTGTAATACTTTCATAAAAAGCATTGTTTACAAATTTAAAGGCAGCCGCAGCAGTAAAATTCAAAAGAAGAAATTTTTATTTGATTCATGGCAGCACATTAGGCCATATTATTTTAACCTAAGGCAAATGGAGAGCAGTTTTGACAAATCTGTAGTAAGGATGAAAATTTGAGTCTGACAATGTACAATATAACAGCCATTATTGAATACCTATCATCTTGCTTTTTAAATTGTGTATCCTTTGTAATGTCTGATCTATTATTTCTATTCTCTTAAAAATAGAACAAAAATCCATGTAAGACACGCAAAAACAATAAACTGTTAAAAAATTATAAAGTAAACAAAAAAATCTTCAAATGTCTTTTCTTAGAGCTGTGAGTCAAGGGGTAACAGGAGTTCATTTCATGGACAAAAGGTCTCCAGTGGACGTGGCAGAAAAGGTCTGTGATGAAGACAGATGCTGCCCTAGCTAAGCCTGGCTTGGGTTTCCTAAGGTGCATTGCCTGTGCGTAGAGGCTGAGGCAGTCTTAGCCTCACAGTAAATCACTCATGCAACAAAAGATAAGGAAAAGCTGGGTGGAATGGGCAAGAGGCTACAGAAGGGAAAACTTGAGTGGATGGAAAGCAGCTCTGCTCTTAACTCAGTGTCAACGAAGCGTGGCCAGCTGTCACCTGGGTCAGAGGTGCAGCCATGACTACTGAGGACAGAGCCGAGCTGCGCTACCAAAGCTCCTTCTACAGTGCACTTTCGGGGACATTTCTGCACTGAACCACCCTGCTCAGCGTGTGCTCAGTACATTCTGCTGCTCAGTACCTCGCTGGAACCAGCACACTGGCTGGGTACAGTAGGCATGCAAGTGGGGGCTCACCAGTTATACACACAGCCAAGGCGGACTGTGCTCCATGGCTGGGCGTCATTCATCAAAGCGTCAGCACAGGAGATTAATCCAGTGATTCTGCTCTCCATGCCTGTTATCACAAAAATGTCCAAGTAACAAAACTGGATCATGCACCTTCAGAAGCTACACAAATAACCAACAATTCCTAATTCAATACAGCGTATGTAGCTTAATTTGCCAAATGGAATACTTAATTGAATAAAGAACAGAATTCTCAACTGAACTTACTCCTTTATTAAGTAATGTGTGTATATTTTAAAGGGGTTGACATATACTCAGTAAGTTCAGAATCCAACTTCAAACAAAAGTGTCTTTTAGTTATTATTTCAAACCACTTTAGCATATTTTCTTAGAGAACAGAAGACATGTATGACTGTACTGCAGTACATAATCTTTTAAAATAACCTTTTCTATATGCATCAGAGTAAGAACCTGATGTGACACCCCCTGTCCCTCCCCACCCTCTCAAAACATAATCTTCATCTGGACACAGGGCATCTAGCTGCTAAATTCGCAGGTAAGAATGAAAAGGAAACTGACACGTGACGTAAATGGTAAACGATGTCTACTAAAATTTATATATCAACCTCAGGCAAGTCACTGAAACCCTCACAACCTCGTCCATCCTTCAGTCATAAATCTAATTTCTTGCCTAGTTTCCATTTTTTAGCAAGTATTGGTAGACAAATGAACAGTCTCAAAGTCACAGAGCAGTGGCAGTTAGGAGAAAGGAAAAAAAGCTACCAATACAGGCCCGCCTGGTAAACAGCCACATGACACGAAGTGGAAAACTCTACCCAGCACATGACTTAAAGACAATCTGTGTAACTAATGCTGATGATTCCAAACTATTAAAGATACACCATGTTCAGAATAATTGATGTACGTATTTTAATTCTTTTATTTATTTGGTACATAGTTTTGCTATGCAGCTTGGACTCATAGTGATCCTCCTGTCTCAGCCTCCCCAGTGCTGGGATTACATGTGTGCACACCCTGGCCGTTTCGGTAGCCAACTTGACATGCCTGGGGTTCTGGGGCTGGCATGGCATGTGGTACTGGGGACCAAACTCAGGTCCTTGCACTTGCCAGTCAGGTGCTCAGACTGCCGAGCTATCTCCTCAGCCTCCAGGATAATTTATTTAATGTAATATAGCAACTAATATACTTTAAAAGTATTTCTACTCAAAGTTAGTTAAAAAGTGTTAATGTTCAATAAGAAAGTAAAAAACATCTCCTCACAAGTCAGGCTAAATCTAAATCTTCAATACACATAATAATTCACTTTTATAAAGATACAGATCCATGAAAATACAAGTAACTTTAATGATTTCTGGTAAACAAAAAGGATGCTTGGCTCTGTGATTGAAAAATGAAGTACAGCACTTTTACACACTATGTACAACTTTAAGTTTCAAGAGCTTAAGTAAACTAACTGCTGCCAGACAAAGAAAGAACAGTGAGGGGGAAAAAAGAAAAACACAGGGAGGACACACTAAGAAATTGAACAAAAAAGTGTGAGCAGGAAACCTCAAACGTGTTTTTATACATTAGAATTCAATTGAAAGGAAAAGACACAAACTTGTCTAGGATCATGACCTAGAAGGCCACAAAAAGGGACCTAAAGTCCGTCATGCAACAAAAGTGACAAAATCCCATGGTCTCCATTTAATTTAATCCAGACATTATCTAACTCCTCAAAAGCATTTGGTGCAGCGGCAGCCACCATTCTCTATCAGCACAAAAGGTGGAGTGAACACAGTAATAGTCCTCGAGGAAACTGCAGACCTAATTTGCCCTTGGTCAACAAAGAAAAAATATTTTGTTCACTAGTACTTGTTGATAAAGTAGTATGCCAAAAAGGAATTCATATAAAAGGTATTTTAAAATGATCACCACAATCTGAAACAATCAAATAAGCAGATCCTAAAATGAACTGCATAGTATTTTAAAACTGGGGATATTCCATTGATTATCAGACTGTACTCCTCTTTGGCTCAAGAGAGAGGTCTCACAGTACCTCCTTCCTCAAGCTTATAATACACAGACATATTTGTTTTCTAGAAACTTATTAAAGAACTCTGCTTCTAGCCCACCCCTGTTGATTCAGAGTATGAACATTAGGGACAAAGCAAGTTCCTCAGCGTGGGCCATTCCCAGGAGGAGCACTGTCCGCCACTCAGCCCTGACTGTGCCATCAGGAGCGAGTCCTCCCTCTACATTTACGGTTAAGGCTTTCTGCATAACCTAGGAAAAATCTTGTCGCAAATCAAGTAATCTCCAGCTGCTGCCTACATGCCAACCTGAAAACTTTATGAAGAACTTAAGGCGGGTAGGGTGCAGCTAAGCAGAGCACACGCTTAGCGTTAGGACGGGTGCGGTCCTAGCTCCATCCCTCACAAGATCTACCAAACTGCTTCTAATCTAATTACTGACATTTGATTGACAATTTTCTAGTAAGACTTTATGAGAAATGCCTATACTGATTTTCCACAGAAACAACAGGTATACATACACAGTAAAGAAACAGCTATATATTAATAGTTAACAATAAACAAAATGTACACAATAAAAAACTATGTACCTTGAGCCTACTACTGATTTGCACTGCCAAAACCCAAATAATATTATAGTTCAAATCATGATTTCTTAATGAATATACAAGATTTTTTTTTAAAGGGATAAAAGTCAAACACACCAAGAAAATTGTAAAAAATTAAAAACAATGTAAAATGTACACAAGTGCAGAAAGGAAAATTTAACACCTATAGTGTCACATGTAGATCAAGTACTCTTCTCATTACAGTAAAGGCAGAATAATAATTTGACAATATTCTCTTTATTAAAGGATAGAAAGTACTGGTGCTGGTGGCAGGTGTGGATTTTATCAGAGAACATTAAAAGGTTGATAGAGTAACAGTATCATTCACAGATTTAACCAACAGTTCTGATAGCCTCTCATTAATCTCTGCTAGTTGATAATTATACTAGAAAGACATGATGAAATAAACAAAGATCAGTTTAAAAGGAAATAACTCATTTTTGTAATGTGGGGGATCAAGCCCAAGACAGTGCACACGCCTGGCAGGCAACTCCCCGAGCCGTATCCCCAACCCCAATAGAAAGACTCTTTAAAGCAGTCCCAGCACCTAAATGACAAATACAAAATGAATTCCTACTTTGGCATAAGTTTGTTTTTAATAAGAAACAAAAGTGAATGACTCTATCCATCTGTAAAAATATGAGTAACAAACTGCAATAGCTCAATCTCATAAACTATGCAAGGACAATATGAAATGTTCATCTGGCATAAAATTCAGCTGTCAAGAGGAAGCAACGTGAAGGACATCACAGAGTTTATGAACCAGCTTGAAGACGCCATCCAGACTTTCCCCTGCCGAACCTTTTCAGGGCGACAATTAGATAAATCTTCATAGATGATGTACTGTGTGCAGAAGCGCTGATCAGAATCGGGGCGGGCGTGGTATGCGACTGTATTGATGGTCTGAGTCACGTCACTGTCTGGCTTGGGCTTTCTACTGAGGACCTGGCCCCCCGCTGCAGCCACGAGCCTAATGAGGTTGTCTTTTGGATGATGTTTGAAGGTTCCCCCGAAATAGAAGTAACAGCCATCAAACAGTTTAGGCAACTGAAATAACAAGGAAAGAACTGCTAAAAGTAGATCAAAATATTTTAAAATACCGCAAATGCATGAGGGAAATAAAAACAATAGTCAAGATCAACTAAGAAGATATTTTATGAACTGCTGGAACAAATTATATATCAAACTGGATCAAGAAAAATATTTACACAAATAAGGATTTCCTATTGACCATTTTTTCTTCCTAATATCCCTTTTAGGTCCTAAAATTTTACGTATTCCATATTGAACAATTAGTGCTTATAATGTATGATAAATTTTGTATGCCTGTACGTGGCAATCTGAGCAACTGTGAAGATAACAATATGCAATATAATAACCACAGTTAATTTTCTATCATCCTGTTTTGAAATTTTGTACATTTTTATTATTTTTCTGCCCCTTTAAAATAAAAAGATGGGGGTCGGCAAGATTAAGCAAGCATAGGGACCGCAATTTGATTCTCAGCACCACATGCTACACCGGCCCCACTCCTGGACATGCTGAGCCAGCCACTGAGACTGGGTGTGGCGGCACAAGCCTGTAATCCCAGCACTGGGAAGGATCAAAACAGGAGGATCATTACCAGACCTAGCTGCATAGTGAGACCCTATACCAAATACATAAAAAAGGAAAAAAAAATCTCATTATAAAAAGCAAAACAAACAAAAAGACAGAAACTGTTCAAAAAAATTCCTTTGTCAAGATGCATATACATACTAGGTAGGAAATGGAGTTCCCCAAAACTCCTAGGAATACTTCAGGAATACCAGGTTAAGGCAGAGTGCAGTGGTTAGGGCTCAACCCCTGGCATGCCGTGCCAGTTTCACCCCTGGGGCACGCTAAGATGGCAACTGAGACTGGGCATGGGGGGCACATGCTTGTAATCCTAGCACTTGAGAAGCTGAAGACAGGAGAATCACTACGAGTCCAATCTACATAGTGAGACGCTATGGTCCCTGTACCCTGTAGACCCTGTACTAAAAAATAAAAATAAAAATAAAAAATAAAAATAAAATTTAAAAAAATAAATAAAAATTAAGGAATACCAGGTTAAACTTAACTGCAGCAGTAACATCTTTTTGGTGGAGCATCCAGTCTTGCCCATCTCTATTCCGGTCCCTATACACTACCAGCTTCTGGTCTCTAAGGCAGGCCTGGGGTTTTCTCAGATTACTGTACTGCTCTGATTATGAATGATGGCAAGGGGGCCAACCAGCTACATACCACTTCTTCGTGCTTCATGGAAAAATAAAACTTCACAATTCCCTCCTATGAAAAATTTTCATTGCTTCATATATATCGACAAGATAAAGGAATAGTATCCATTAAAACAGCAATACGTGGCAATAAAGACATATGGCAACCAAATCCGAGCAGCAGCTGTAAGTCTTCTTGCAACCTACTTCCTGTATCTGAGATTTACCTCAACTTCTGAAAGGTTTATGGGAATGTTCAAGATGCCAAAAATCCATTAACAGTAAGAAATTATTACCTTCTGAATTTTACTGCACATTGTGATCATCTTTTAGAATCAAGTGCTTGAAATAAGCACAATTAAAATTTTAATCAGTCACCTGTACTTGTTGAAAGGGCAGAAGTTTTTCCTGATGGTGGTAATAATATGAAGTTATGGGAACAGGGAAAGTAGTATCAAAAGAAAAATACCAGCTGTTCTCTGTTGAGCCTGCCTCTCTGTGGACCTTCAGGCACTTCATAGTCTTCTTCCTGGTCACAGACCTTCCTTTGTAGGCATGATTTTACCCCTGAAATACCAAAGACAAATAAAAAACACTATCACGGGGCTGGTGAGATGGCTCAGTGGTCTAAAGCACCTATTTAAAACAAGCTTAGCAAAGCACAGGGACCGCGGTTCAATCCCCCAGCACCATATGCCAGCCAGCCCCCGCCCCCTGGTGGGCTGAGCTGAGCTGGCCACACACACACACACACACACACACACACACACACACACACGCATAAATTAAAAAAAAAACCACTATCACATGAGTATTATTTCTCTCCCTGAAACTAAGCAAAATTACCTGTTTTTTTATTCTTCATGGATGATCTAACTACTATTATGAAACAGAAATAATACTTATGCCATAAAAAACAATAGTAAAATTGGTACCCCATTAAGAAAACTTAAGTTTTTTCTCAATTAGTACTGAACACTACTTTAAATCTCCTTTAGTAAAAATCTAAATACACGATTTCAAACACAAGAATCAAAACTGACAGTTTAACTATAGCAATTAACAAAATTAAGGCATATAAAAACTTTATTACTGAGTCCAGCACAAAATAGTTTGAATTGAGCGTTTACTGGACTGCCCATTGTAGCAGGCAAAACTTTAATCTCCTCTCAGACCATAATAAACCTAGAATTAGGAAAGTGCTTGTTGGTTAGTTTGGAGTTTTGCAACAGGAATAATACAAGACACAAAACACATTTTATTTGTATTTATTTATTTATTTATTT
>NW_004524592.1:1574893-1576642 GCF_000260255.1 Octodon degus | reverse complement strand
TCACAAGTAATTCCAACAATAAAAGGTGCTAGAGCAGTGACTTCCAATTGTGGGAAATACTGTACTTTCAACAAATTATATTCCTCCTCCTTGTTCATCTGTCTGCCTGAGAGCATGTGTAGGTGTCTGTCACCATTCTACCCTCCACTAGGGAACGTGGCCTTCCAGTAGTCTCTGTGTGAGCCACAGCAACTTACTGGGGCATAACCCATGTTTCTGGTGTGTGGTGGAGAAAAAAAAAAAAGCATACAAACTTAAAAATTATTTGTTTTGAAACATGGCTCCACTATTGATGGCAAATTCTGGTTGATGAACCAACTTGTCAAGAGGGAGGCAGCTTATAGTAAGTTAGAACACCATCTCCCCTTCCTGTTATCTTGAAACAGCCCAGTCAATTCCTGAGTAAATATCCAGTTAGAAGGGCCGGAGAGACAACTCAGAAGCATAAGTGCAAGTACAAGGTCCTGAGTTTGATCCCTAGTGCGCGCGCGCCCACACACACACACACAAATCCTATTAGGTTCCCGTGCAGACAACAAAGTGTGCCCAGGAGGACGATGTGATGTTGGGAAAGAATCCAAGGTAGACCCTTTGCCTTAGGAGGGGCATCATCCTGGGCGAGTCCCTGGCATTCTGTGCATTGGCTCCTCACCCCAACAAGAGCTCAGAAGCAAAGCTACCCAAAGGTCACAGCCAAAAGCCTGATTCTTCTTGGCTTCTTGTTTAAGCCCTAACATTATAGGTAATGTCTCATCAACTCAAGAAAATCACAGCAATCAACTAAAGCTCATTTCCTCATTTTTATATTTTAAGTGTAACTATAGGTCTTCATTTAAATGTGAGCAATGTGCATTACGTTCCATACAGCTGATGACACACGCTGACTTGGCTTGACATTCTGGAGGAGTATTGCTCCCTACACCTAAATGTCTTGTAAAGATTTTAGATTTATTTATAATGAAATAATCCAAATATTCAACAGTATGGATTCAGTTAAATTATATGTCCTGTTGACAGAATACAACTATTTGACACTATGCAAGATTATTTAATTCTGTGAGGAAATGTATAAAGTATATGCAAGATGGAAGCCCTCAGTTATAAAGCTAGTCAGTCCTCTGTATTCATGGGTTCTGCATCAATTCAACCAACAGCAGGATGCAAAATGTTCAGAATAAAAAAACCTATACTGATAATTTTATAATTATGCTCTAAACAATACAGTATAAGAACTACCTATGTACCATTTACATTGCACTGTGTATTCTAAGTAATCTATAATGATGACACAATGTAAGAGGATGGACATGGTTCTGTGCAATTATACCATTTTATTTTCTTGCTAGTTTTAGAGACAGGATCTCAGTCACTACGTTGTCCAAGCTCACATCAAATTCAAAGAACTCAAATGATCCTCCTAACTGTGCCACTTTTTGTGTGGTACCCACACATTTCTGGATTTGGGCACTGAGTTTTGGGTAACCTCATGTTTCCAAAGCCCAACTAATGGAACAAATGGAGAATATAAAGCATAGGGATTGTGGTGAATATTAAGTGCATGCACATATTCAATATAATTCTTAACACTCTGAAGGTTATGCAGAACAAGTCATCACTTCATGGTCCCTGGATACAGGGCTCCTTTCCTTAGTTTTCTTGTACTATGCAGTTTCCAAAATAACTATGTAATACATTCTTATTTTCTTTTATTTTTGGGGGGTATTTCTTTCTTTCTTTATTTTTTTTTTT
>NW_004524592.1:1551630-1573895 GCF_000260255.1 Octodon degus | reverse complement strand
CCCAAAGGATCATATACCAGGAGTATAGGAAATCTGTCCACACCCAGCTGAGGTCCTGGATCCCATGCTAATACCCTGCTTGAGTCCAGCTGAAGACCTAGAACCCATGACAATGTCTCATACAAGATTGTTTCACTGATTTGTGCTGGGAAGGCCGAAAGGTCAGTGGTGGAAGCTAGAAAGTCTGTGCCAGCAGGATGAAGGATCTGCACTAGCAGGCTGAGGGGTCTGCACTGGAGCTGGGAAGCAATGCTCAAAGTAAGAATCAGAGCTCTCCCCCAAAAGTACCATGGCAATCCTCAGCAAGGACCTCAGTGAGGTCCTGAGCTCCTCCAATGCTGAAGGAAGCAAAGTCCCCATCAAGAAAGCCAATGCTGATCCCCAGCACCACATGCTGCACCAGACACTGAGTCCGGGCATGGTGATGCATACTTTAATCCCAGCATGGGAGAGGCTGAAAACAGGAAGATCACTATGAGTCTAAGCTGTGTAGTAGGTCCCTGTACCAAATACATAAATTAGGGGGCAAAAAAAGAAAGAAAAGAAAAAGAAAGCCAATGCGACAAGCTTCTCCAGGAGACTGAGCTATGTACCATTTTCCACAGATGGGAAACAATGCTCAGAGATCCAGAGCTCTTTCAGTGATGAGAACAGCCAACTTCGTCAGGGAAGCCAGTATGACAAGCTCCTCATGGAGAACTAACAGCTCCTGACAGCCACGCTCCCAGCTCCCAAACAGCTTTTTCCTCTCCAGTTCTACTTCTTAGACTGCTGGCCACAATGCTGAGGTGGGCCTCCCACACCCAGACCATGCGACTTGAGTCCAGCTGTGTGTTATAAGTTGGCCACCAGTTGTCAATCCACTGTAGTGCTTTAGCCCACGGCTCTTAGCTCAGCTGGCCAGATGACAGCACTCCACAGCACTTGTTTAAACAACAGGAAAAGACTGGAACATACTTGGGATTTTACATTGAAGTCAACATTTTCGGGGAAAATGTGGTCGGGCTCCACAGGAAAAGAACATTCTTTTAATGACTCAGATAACTGTACCAATTTCAGGTGTTTAAAAAGAGCAAGCGCAACACAGAGATAATCCATCTAATACTGCTGGGAGTCCTTCCTCAACCCAGCTCCTCCGTAGGAAAGCCCTCAGCTGGCCCATCGGCTGACAGCTGGCACCAACAGTCTAAGTTCTACGAATGCTACAGAGCCTCACAAATGTCTTTGACCAGTCAAGATGTAAGGAAAGAGAGAGTTAATCTAGAGGTCACCATTGAGGACAGGAACTGACAGCACCTATACATAGTAACCAAACTTCAGAGTCTGGTGGCAGATACCGAAGACTTAGTTTCAGATGGCGTATAACTAAACTTGAGATCTGAAGCCAAAAGACAATTATCTCAGTTTTTGTTCTGGATTAATTATTTAAACTCCTTAATCTTTTGTTTCCTTGATCATAGAAACAAACATAAAATTAGCAAGGACAGGTTTCTACGGATAAAATGTCAGAAATGTTTTAAAACTGGGTTCTATAATAAATTATCTTCATTTAAAAAATAAAACCTTAACACAAATTTGCTATTGTTTTGAGATTACTTTAATCAATAGCCTCAGTTCTATGAATGGAAAAACTCCATTGAACAGAAACAAAACTTAAAAAAAGAGTACCTCTGTAGCATCTGATAAGACTTCAGCATAAACATCAAAATTTTTTTCTCATTTTTTTGTATTCCTGCTACTTTTTTATCCCCTAATCTAAACAGTTTTTAAAATTGTTAGACTTTAAGGGCTTAATTTAACATGATGTTTGGCTCCTTTATTTACCAATGAAATGAGCTCAAGTGATGACACACAGATAACAGAAACTCCTTACCCTTGTCCAAAACTAAAATCTTTGAAACAACGAGGGACCAAATTTATTTTAAACATTAGAAAAGAACTTGCAATCAAATAATCTAAGAATTAATGATTTGGATGAAATAATGAAGTATGATTCAAAATTATAAGTAAAAACTGTACAAGTAGAAGGTTTTTTAGGTCCTTTATAGTACTACATATAAAATGGAATAATTAAATGTCGAAAAAATACAATATCATTAGGAAAACATGGATCATCAAGATGTTTTATTGTTACTTCCCTTGGCACAAATAAGTAGAACGTGAAAAGAATTTATCTGCTTATATATTAAGTTTATTATCCTTGTACCTCTAAGTCCTCTAAGAAAAGACTACTCATAAATTTTTGTTAGTGGAAAACTATCACAGCAATGTCATTTTATAAAAACTATGTTATCTAATATTCATCCTAAGAGCAGAATGCATTACTTTTAATGTATAAATACAATGTAACACTCCGAAAAACCCCAATTTTCCATAACTAAAAAATATCCATACTTATGGATCCTAACCAAAGATTTAAAAGAACAGAAAACCAATGCTGAAATTGCATACTAGTAGTTTCTGGTTAAATGAGATAACAAGAAAAACAAATTCTTTGAAGCCCAAACTATTTTCTTCCTTTTTGTTTAAAGAAATAAGCATTCTAAAGTGTAACTACAATTACATTTGCTCTAAAGAAAGACTCTCATGAAAATTATGACTAACAGCTACTATTTCTGATATGTCTGTTAGTCCCTCAAATCCACCAAGATTAGTAGAGTTGACACTTGCTCTCTACAATAATCATGTTCTGCGAAGATGCTATGAATATAAATTTGTACATACTGAATTTCTGCTTTTAGAGGGAAATGCATATATTAGGCTTGTAGTAGATCATGATAGCGTCAGGCTACAGAAAAAGGAAAATCACAAGAAATTTTACAAAAAGAACAAATATAAAGTAACTTATGTTACTTGTTATAATTTTTAGAAATTGAATGGCAAGCAAAGAATTAAAGAAACCAGTATATGAAATTCCAAGAATGAGAACACAATTAAGGTTGAAAATCCAAAATAAAAGCTTAATGTCCCAGGAGCTAGGGAGATAGCTCAGGAGAATAAGCACTTGCCTCAAAGTGCAAGGTCTCAAGTTCAATCCCTGTTACAGACAAAAAAAAAAAAAAAAAAGTGATTGTCCCAGTCATGCCATCATAAAACATCTAGCTTGGGCTTTCATAAAAAGTACTGTTATAGAATATTAGATTCTGTGATTCCATGTAAATATTACTTAAAAATTAGCATTTTGGGGGCTACTTTCAAAACTAATATGCTAGGCATAGTGCTGCATGCTGAGGAGGAGACTGCAGACAGGAAGAATGCCATCAGTTCAAGGCCAATATGAACTACACAGCAAGAGCCTGTCTTAAAAAACAAAACAAAGAAGCCAAACCAAAATGAACAACAACAACAAAAAAATCCTAACATGTAAATTATATATTTACATATTAAAAATATAGTTCATCCTAAGATAACATGCTGAATTTATAAAATCAAAAGCAACCAAACTATTACATAGTATTATATCATAAAATGTTAACCAGAATTTAAGAATTATGACATGATTTTATGAAATCAAGAGTCTATGTCTAAACTCAGTCTAATATTCAAAATACCCAAAATTAGAAACGTATGCTCAATGCTCTTATTTAGAAGTGTATTACAAGTTCAAACTGATAGGTTCTGGCCCTAGTATAAACTGCTGAATCATTACGGTGGTCATCTGATATGGCTGAAGCCCTTCAAACAACAGCTTCTCTCCCCGAGACCACCTCCCCGCTTCTCCAACTCAGCCCAGGGTGCAATTTCCTTTCACCTTTCCCACTGTGTCAGGGAAGACCCCATCAGCTCCTGAGGTCTATCTAAACATCCCCCTCAGGCTCCACCCCAGCAAAAGGCCATAAAAGCCTCAGCCTCCCTTAGTTCCAGTTCAGAGAATCCCTTATCTTCTCCAGATTCTCTCAGTGTCCTCAAAGACAAGAAAGATCCTCTCCTTTTTTCCTTCTCTGCTGCAATGCTGTCTGAAAAAACCAATCACAAACATTTATGTAAAATTTTCTGAGCCGATTAGAATGATCATGACAGTAAAAAACGATTTTTAGATCTGCATAATACTTATTGTGATAGATGAGAGATGTTTATTTAGCAGACAATAATTCCCTTTTTGAAATGAAAGCCCTTATCTACTTAATCTTTGGACTACACTAAAAAATATATTTTCTAATTAATAATAGAACCTGAAGTTTGGATCCCAGAGAATATGAATTGAATTTAACAAATATATACTATTTTAAAACCTGCTAAAACAAACCAGCCTCTTACCTATAAGCCTGCCACCATTCTGTTTTCCTTGCCTATAAGCATTTATATTTATGTATTATTAAAAGGGCAAACTGCTTGTTTTTTTTAATACTTTTACAATTGTGCTTTTATAATACTGTATGCAGTCTTGTAGAAAAATGAATTTTTCAGGGAATTATCATTAAAGCACCCTAATATCTTTTCAGTTTTCTCATTTTTAGGTCACTGTCCCTAGTTCCTATAATTAGAAATAACAATGAAAATTTTTTTTTCATCTATATTGTTTGCTTAGAGCAAATTCTCAAAAGTGGGACTACTAGATCAAAGGATACTGCACTTTTTTTTGAGACAAGGTCTCACTAAATTCTTAACTTCCTCAAGTTAGGCACCAACTTGTGATCCTTCAGCCTCATCCTCACAGATGCTGGAAGACAGGTTTTTGCCACTATCCTTAGCTCTATTTTTTATTATTTAACGGAGAATCTTTAGTGAGGGCCTTCTGTGAGCATTAATTTGCCTAACATTTATAGAAATGCCTTAGTATATCTATTTTTTATAATCAGCAATGTTTATCACAGAGAAAAAGTTACTGATACTTAAAATTCCATGGCACTCTTAGCATCCATTTGAAGAGGCAAGCCTTAACAGAAAGAATGAGTGTAGTTTGGTGTGGCAGCACAAGCCCCTACACCTAGCTGCTCAGGACCCGAGGCAAAGGGAAAGCTAGCAAGGCAATTTTGCACCAAAAGAGGGGAGAAAATGAGTTTGTTGGTCTGATTATAAGGTTGCTTATACACTCTTTAATGACTGTCTTTCAGAGTCCACCACTCCTCAGCAAAAACAAAGCCAACACAACAAAGGCTTATCTAGCCCTTCCCTAGCTCACAGACAAGAGGTGGCCTTGCAATGTCTGGCACATCTCAGCAATTCCTTTGGGTGCTGGGACTTGAAAAACCTCTACAGCAGAAATCCATTTAAACTTAGATGAGAGAGGGGAAGAAGGAGAGATTATTAAAGACGATGACAGCCATCTGCGCTCCCTCCACAGCGAGGTGAGAAATGAAGATGCAGAATTCATTAAAAAATTACAAACAGTTAAGCTCAACAAAAATTTCAAAGCGGTGTGCTAAATGGCTAGCTCACTACAATGTACATCAGACAGCAGGCAAGCGTGCACCCACAGAATATAGCTTTCATTTTATTTGCATTTTAAGAGTAATAAAATTACTTACACACCTTTCATTCTTTCATTTTAGCCACTTGTTTACCAAAATTCTCCTTCATACAGGGTAAACTGGCTCTGAGGAATTAACACCACAGAGCGAAGGCTGAAGAGGTCACAGGCAAGATCACTGGTGGTGCTGCCGGGGACCGAGGTCAGGGGGTCTCCTGCCCGCTAGCGCGATGTTCCCTCCCAACCCTCCAGACTTGGTTTTCTCCCATTTTCTTTTTGTCTTGTATGACTGCAGTACACAACGATTACATTCCTCAAAGGAGTGGGAACACATCGACAGCAGATCTTCTTTGCCTCATCCTCTCTTCCCTTTTCTTGCCCTCCCTCTCCTCTCCTTCCACCTCTGGATCTTATTTACTTTGCAAAACATACACTTCCCTTTTCCCTACTGCCTTTTATTTTTCTCTTTATTTATATTCTGGGTTTCTCCTTTCTGAAAAGCCATGAAATATTTAAGCTTGTGTCTCTGATTTATGTCATTTAACATTACGGTCTTGAGGTGCACCCAACTCCCTACAAATGGTTCAAGCTTGCCTTTCCTTGGAAACACTAGTACTTCATTGTGTGTAAGTGCATTTTTTTTATAACCCACTCACCTGTGGACATATAACTGTTTCTCAGATTTGTCTATTATGAACTGTGTTGCCACACATGGGTATGTATGTGTAACTACAGTATCATGTCTTTAACTCTTTGAGGAAGATAGCAGAAATGGCTTGGTCAAATGGAATTTTTACCTTTAATTTTCTGAGGAATCTCCATGCTGATTTCCATAATGGTTGTAACTAGTTTACACTTCTAACAACAATGAAGAAGGGTTTCTTCTTCCCAGAAATCTTGCCAGCATTTGCTTTTAAAAAATTTTTGAGGATGGTCATTCATATGGAGTAAGAAAGAATCTCAGTGCTGTTCAATTTGCATTTCTCTTATGACCAAGGGTGTCTGTATTTCTTCTGAGAAGTATAGTTGTTTACTTTCTGATTTGATGTTATTCTGAAGTCTTATTTCTTTTAGTTCTTTAATTCTCTAGGTATGAGACATCTGTCCAAGGAATAGGTGGCAAAAATAAAATTTCTCTATCTATAGCTCCTATTTTTGAAAACTTTAACAAAAATGCTATTCTGTAAAATACCTATAATATAAATATGATGAGACTGAACGGCTACTTCAGCAGTATAATTATGGCCTATTCTCAGAGTTTTCATGTTAAGTCCATTAACTGTGGCAAATATGTTATATAAGACAGGAAGAGTTATTCATCAATTAAGACAAAACACTTAAACATAAATTTCTAACAAAGTTGGATGCAATGAGTCAAAAAAACTTTGAATAATTTGTTAATTTGTTAAATTTAATAAATGAATCCACTACCTATAGAGAAAACAGATTAAAATTCCCCTTAAATTTATTTGGCTTCCAGAAAATTTCATAAAGTTATTCTTACTGTTTCTTAATAGTTAATGTAGTAAATGTTTTATCTAAACTTGAACTAATATCTACATTTAAAAACAAGACCTAGTTTTTGTTCTCTTTTTGAGACAGGGTCTCGCTATGTATCTCAGGTTGGTCTTGGACTCACTATGCAGGCCAAGCTGGCCTCGAATCCATGGTAATCCTCCTGCCTTACCCTGTCAAGTGCTGGGATTACAGACATCTGACATCACACATGGGCAGACCTAGTTTTAATAAGCCATAAATCTTTCCAACTAACTTTGAAAGCATTAGTCTATTTCATTTTTCTTCAATATAAATGATTTTCAGATATCTATGAATAGCTCTGAAATATTTTTAAAAATCAAACAGATGCATGGCATTAAGAATATACAAAAAGTGAGAAATATATATATACTGTATTAGGAAAGAAGGTACTAGCAAGTTCTTGCCTTTTTTTATATACTCCATGGCTATTTAAATTCTCTCAAACCTTGAACTTACTTCTTTTTGAACTCTATATTAGAAAATATGAAGACAGGAACTTCAATAAGAGATTCATCCATCCTTTATCCTAAAAGAGCCACTGATATTAGAGGATGTTATTCACTACTGTGAAAATCACCATGTAGCACACTATTAAGTCAGCTTGAGCTCATCAGTGATTCTATAAAAATGACATGGCCAAGCCATTAAAATGACAAAACTCACATTTCCTGAAGAAGGTAGATTTTATGGAAATGAATCAGGTAGCCTGTATATGTAACAGAATGCTAGCTCAGCATATTTTCAAGACTAGACTGAAAGTTAAATGATAAAACATCTTAATATTCAAAATTTTATATAGTTTCTTTATTACTGAGACCTCATTATTAGGAAAATCTATCTCTTCTTATAACCACTGGCCAGGTTTCTGGTACACATATGGTATTAAAAATCTATAATCAAGCTGGGATCTGACTTAGTCATAGAGCACTTAGCTAGCATGCAAAAGCCCATACATTCAATTCCCAGCAGTGTCAAAAACAGAAAACAAACAATCCATATTCAATGTATCATTTTAAGTGAGGTTTTTAAACACTGAGGCCTAATAAGGCTTACTTGTAAGGGTAGAGAATATTCATATCCTAAGTAAAACAGTCCAATTATTTATCATATTTCTCATGATCAGAGGGACTAATAAAGAGATGGTTGAGAACATATAGAGTGGTACTGTTAGTCATAGCATTTAGCTGGACCTGACATTGGTGAAGAACAACATCACAAGAAGCAGAAGCATATTTATAAAGGACATAAACACAACTGCAGATGGAAACAAAACTTTAAAACATAGATTAATTTAATAATTAGGATCTGATAAATCAAGCATTCTACTGTAAAACCTTCGAAGCACAAAGTCAGAGAACAAAATCTGTAAAAATAAATTTTAATCCATCATTTGCTTCTTACAAAGAAAACTTCAACAGATACATTCATTCCTTTTAATTTATTTTTTAAGTAATTATAGTCCCAGGAGGTTAGAAAAAATGTATAGAGAAGTCCCATTTACCACTGCTCCAGGTTTCAGTGTTAACCTATTACACAATTCTAGCAGGATAACAACAGACTGACCACACAATCCAGAGCAAGTACATGTATCTATGAAATGTCAGCACACAGGTAGCCCTACATATCATAACCACTACTACGATCAACACTTCAGATGTGTCATCCAAGATCCCTACGTTATTCTTCCATAGTCATAACCTCTCCTAAACAATCTGTGAACTGGAACAGGTCAAAACGCTAGCCTATTTTAGCTATCTTATCAAAAGCAGATGCCGTAATTACCAGGCACAAGCATTCTTTTTTATAATGTTTTAACTGAAAAAAAAAAAAAAACCCAAAGTTAAGAAAAACCACAAAAGTGACTGTGGAGAAAGTAGAAGGCAGCTGTGAAGGTGATGGTGTTATCCAGTAAGAAGGTGACCGGAGACAGGGTTTTAGTGGAGATTATGAACAGCTGCTACAGTCCCCTGAAATCGCACAGGGAAAGTACACTGAACTGCACAAACAGCTATGTGAGTTTCTCAAACTACAGAAGCTAACAAGAAATAGGACAATTAGCATAAATTCATTAAATAATTAATAGTAGTAATGACTATGAAAAACTTGTCTAGTTAACTCACTTTGTTAACCCCCCCAAACCCAATACTTACAGTCAAACTTCAGGACCCAACATCCATTGAGAATCCCGAGCATGCACTTGAGGGTACTCTGAGCTTTATCACCAGGAATAATGACATGAGTTACTATGGTGTTTAAAAAAAAAAGAAGAAGCAGTAAGCAAGACAGATATAATCCAAAATAACTACAATGAGCCTGCTTTTTAGAACTACTTAGCATATTCCATTAACATATTTGAATTTTCCTTCAAGGTAACAACTTCCACTTTTGTAAAAGATTTAGTTAGTATTCTCTAACCTGATCATCAAAAAAAGAAAAAAGAATCAGAGCATTATCTATATTTTAAAGCCACATTAACAAACATAAATTATTTAATATCTTCAAATTATAACTAAGAAATTATGGAATTACAATGTACTACCATTTGTTATAGTAAATTCATAAATCTGTTCTTCCAATATACTGTTGTCCTAAAGTATGTACAAGGCTTTAAACTTTATATTTTCTAACTACATTGTTTATAAATAGTTGATTACTATTTTAGATTTCAAGATCCAAAATAATAGCTAAAACATAAATTATCAAAGGAACTTATCCAAAGAGATTATTTAAAATTTTTTCTACCCGCCCCCAAAAACCTAAAAAAAAAAAAATCTCACCAGTACTGTCAAACTCAGTGCATTTTTTAGCTTTAAGCATTGCTGCCAGCTCTGCAAGCATTTTCTGTTGTTCCGAAGAAAGCCCACTGCCTATAAGCACAAGAGGTCCATCTCTACGCTGCCCGGCATTCACCTGTTAGTGAAAAAGGTAAAGCCACAATGGCAAAATTTAAACAAAAATACATTCAAAGATTAGGAGACAAAGAACAACTTCACTTGATATAACACTGAATTCCATTACCTTAATAATTCTCAATAATATATGAAATTTGCATTAAGAACTCTGAGGGCTGGGGAGGTAGCTCAGTCGTCTAAGCGCCTGCCTAGCAAGCACAAAGACTGGGCTTCGATCCCCAGTACTGCATGCCATGGTGGCCCCAGATTCCCAAGTGCACCATGCAGGCCCGAAAGTGGTGGCACACACCTACAATCCCAGTGTTGCAGAGGCTGAGATAGGAGGATCACTACAAGTTGGAACTAGGTGGTGAGACCCGGTACCCAATAAAAAAAAAAAAAAAAAAAAACTTTGATAAGATATTTTAATAACTTATTTTCTATTCCTTTGCTTTCCTCCAGAAAAAGATAAATTCAACATCCATGACCATAGGAAAAATATAAAATAAAACAACACTGTAATTCTATCTTTCCCAAGAAAGAATAGCCATCATCAAGAAATCAAGTAACACACATTGGTGAGGATATGGGGGAAAAAGGAACCCTTCTACATTGTTGGTGAGAGTACAACCAATATGGAAATCAGTATGGGGATTATTCGAAAAAACTAAAACTAAATGTTCCATTTGATCCAGCTATTCCCCTTCTGGGTATCTTCCTGAAAGAGTTCAAGACATCACATGACAGTGATACATGGATACTAATGTTTATAGCAGTACAATTCATGTTAGCTAAGTCTTGAAATCACCTGTAAGTCTATCAACAGATGAATGAATAAAAAGTGGTATTTACAAACAATGCAGTACTAGTCTGTCATTAAGAAAGACATACTGAGTCATTTGTAGAAAAATGGATGCACCTTGATACCATGTTAAATAAACACACAAGCATAAGTATCACCTAGTTTCTCTTATGAGAGGCTCACAATAAAAATGAAAAGCAAAATAAAACACAGACAATATGAAGTAGGGAGACAGATATTTCTCAAATACGAAGGGGATCAAGAGATAGAGGGAAGACTAAGGGAGTGAAGGAAAGAGGACAAGAAAGGAATTAAGATGTGTTATAAACATATGTCAGCTCCCTACCAGGAATGTAAGCATTATATACTGCAAACATGGACTAATTTAAAAAAAAAAAAAAAGGGGGGGGGGAAGAAAACATAAATTAGAGTATCTTCACCCAAGGTATCTTGTCTGCTCGATGCTGAGCTGATTTCTGTGGGTCTTCATTGTCTCACTGGAACCTTTTGTTCCCACGTAACCCAAAGCATCTACTTAAAATGACCAATTCCCCTGCCCTACAATTTAAGGCAATACAGTTAAACTTGAACTTGGTCTCTTTAAATGTACCTAAAGTGTCAAAATACGTTATGGCTTCTAAAATGAGACAGATTCAAAGAAAGAAAGAAAGAATCATTAACAAACAGTAGCCTCTCAAAAGTAAGATGAAAAGAGACAAGAGAATTCAAAAGTTAGGAGATCAATTCAATGAGTAGTGAAAAATCTATGCCACTCACGAGAAAAGGTGAAGCGCTGTCACAAAAACTAGCACTCTTGCCCTACTAGCTAGACTCAGAACTTACAAGAGGCAAAAGAGGATAAAGGAAGATCTCAGTGGACTGTGTAAAGATGTAAGTGGAAGATTCAAATAAATAATGACACAGTGGCTACAACAGGAGCCAACAGAAATTTAATAAATGAAACTGAGAGTTAGCCGAACATTCCCTGATAAAAGAGAAGTCAATGAGCCAGTGAAAAAGACAAGATAAATCAGCACCACTGTGTTAAAGGATACAATGCCAACTGCAGTATGAATATGCATACTGGCCATCCAGGCGTTCAAAGGCTTGGAAGGGTACAGCCACCAGGTTAGTTCAGTAATTTTTTTTTTTACGGTACCGAGGACTGAACTCAGGACCTTGCACTTGCCAGGCAAGCGCTTATTTTATTGAGCCATCTCCCCAGCTCCAAGTGCTTGTTTTTAAGAATTGACTTTACATATCAAAATAGTAATAACTTATTAGCCTCATAACACAGAGTATCACATCTAAATTGCTGGCTGCATCTATGAACAGGTTGACTGATCTTAATAATTCATTCACTCAAAATATATTAAGTCTACTAAACACATTTCTAAAAGACTTTCATGAAAAAGAGAATTAAAACTTTTTAAATTATAGTATTTAGCACTTAAAAGTTCAAACACCTAAACTAAGGGTTCTGGCAGCAGGTGTCTTACTGGCTGTGTCACACATGCCCACACACATTTTCATAATCTCATTTCTATACATGCATCTTTCCTGGCCACTAACTTATAAGATAATGTTATTATGTTCAGTGTACTTTATGAATTGTTCAACTACTGTACCATGGTAGTATTTTCAAAAGTTATGGTAAGAATTCTTGTCAGTCATACAAATAAGTATCATAAAATAGCTCTAACGACAATACATTTCTCAGTTTATACAACTGCACTTCAGGTAAATTAGTCCTTCACATAAAATACAAGAGAAAAGACATAATTTTTAAATACAGCACAGGATACTATTTGTACCAACCACAGAAAGCACCAAAGTGGATCAAAAATTTTCCTATCAGTTTTTAAAAGTCTGCATAAAAAACAGAGACTGCCACTAATTTCTTCAAGTTAAGGAAGGCTATGATAAAGCAGACGCCAAGCCACACGTCTGATTTGGGGCAGGGCAGCATGGGGTCTGGATATGATTTCAGTTAGAAGAGAGTTCTCAGAACTACAAGGCTTTCAAGAGGTTCAAAGAAATATCCCAAAGGTTCAATACCTTGATGTTATAGAGATAGATATTATATTTATCAGCATTAAGTAAATTCCACAAAGTAAAATTCACTGTGGTGCTTTTTCTTAGATTAAATTACTAATCATTGGTTAACAGTTTACCAAATAGGGAGTTAAAAAAAAATTTGGAAAAGGAAAAAAGGGGTTACAGACTGCTCAAAATGGATCATGGGCAGAGACATCCCATGATGAACATAGCCAGCGGCTTTTAGATCTCTGACATCAGAGGCTGCCTCTCAAAGTCAAAGCAGTGTCTTCCAATAGCCAAAACCTTTACCTCAAACAAACAATTCTAATGGGAAGCAAAAGGTCTCAAACCACACCCTCGGACAGGCACACTCTTTCTTTGGGATGTCCCTCCCATGAAGCAGCTCCACAGAGTAGCTTGGAAAACCCTGACAGGATTCTGGACCAGCAACCGCAGGCAAGCACGTGCCACCCCAGCTGGGCAGCTGCTCTCAGCGCAGGGCAAGCGTGCGCCGTACCAGGCTCTCTGGTGCGCATTTGCTTATGAACTTATTAAGCTCTCAGTATTTGTCAGACACTGTCCTTGAGGTAGGGGCTGCTAACATAAACACAAGAGTCTAAGCCTTCATGGAATTTATATTCTAGTTAGGAAGGGAACAAACCCAACAAAATTAGAATAGCTGATGTCAGACTATAGGTGGAGCAGTAAAACAGCAGAGGCAGGCATGAGCAGCACTGAGAGCTGCCATTTATGAGACAGGCTGCAGCTGGCCCTGAAGGCGTGAGGGTGCAGGCTGTGGGAAGATCTGGCTGGCCACATCCACCCTGCCACAAAACACCTGTAGTTAATGCTGTGGACTTGAACAAGCACATTGGGTGGAACTGAGACCCAGCCAGGCTGCCCCATGCAGAAGCCTGGGAGGGACTCGGGCAGGTGGATCCCAGAGATATCGCTGCAGGACTGCACACACAGAAACAACCCTTCAACTTACCAAGTTTGCCATTCATTAGCTTTTCTTAGCTATGTATCAACCATCAGACAGTAAACAACGATACTCATAGGCCATGTCCATATGGCATGCAGAGCGTGGAAATTTTTGATAATTAGTAAAATTCTTTTTTTGAAGGGCATTTTTATCCTTAGATCCAGAAACTCCACAGAGATATCTTTACTGTGATACATCTAAAGTAACTTTTCTCCAGGTTTTGCATACAAGGAACCCTAGCAAATGACAACTCAAATATGCTATGTTCTGCCAGAGAAGTTCAAGTACAAATGACTAAAATACATACCAGTTTATAGTTATTATATATGGCAGCACTGAATAAGAACTGACTTAAGACTTAAGAAATCTGAGTACTAACTGGTCCATTAATTTTTTTTTTTTTTTTTTTAATGTCTGGTTAATAACCCTGGGCAAAGCACAATCTTTCTAGGTCTTAGTTTTCTCATTTGTAAAAGGAGAAAATTAAACTGCTGACTTCTAGGTTCTCATGTAGTTCATTTCCAAAATTATAATTTGAAGCACATTTATAAAGGTAAAATCTGAAGCAGAAGATAAGCAGTTTTCAATAAAAGTAGCCCATGACCTTATCAAGCTGTAATTGCCACAGGCTCTCTCACCAACTGTAAACAACAGCCTCCATCACTCCCCACCACCCTTCCTGGGCAGGAAGTCTCCCCAGAAAGGCCCTGGCATTAGCGCATCTCTTTGTACCATCTGAGCCACCTGTGCACTACCAACTGAGCATCCTCTTTAGTCTATTCTCCCCTTTCTCTCTAACCCCCTCCTCTTTCTATGTCTCCCTTTAACTCTTATGTTAGCTGGGTATGCTGAGAATTTGGGGGTCATGCCTCTACATTTTTTTTTTTCTAGAACCGGGGATTGAACTGAGGCCCTTGCGCTTGCCAGGGAAGCACTCATTCCACTGAGCCATCTCCCCAGCCCATGAGCTGTGTATGTGTCTCTCAAACCCTTCTTTCTCTATTCCTACATTATTACCACCACCCACAGTCCCAGGCCTCATATTACTCATGTAAATGCAGCAGCCTCCTGGTAAACAGCTCTCTCCTGACTTCCACTATCCTCCTGACCAGAAGGTGCCCCCACTAAGTCTAAAGTGGCTAACAGCTATGATGGAATTCCAGACATTCGTAAGTAGATCCCAACCTAGTTCTCTGACCTGAATTCAACTTTACTACACCTATGTTCCTCTTATAGTGCCTCAAAACTAAGCTCCTTAGATTGAGACTGCCTTCTCCCTGTGTGTAACAGTGGGTAGTGTTGGGTGTGCACACAAAATCTATTCCTCACTCTCTTCACACTAACAGAAGCTCAATTCTGTATGGCACTGACTGAGGGACGGATCCTCTCTGACCCTAGGGTATGTCAAAAACCATCTGTGACCAGTTCGCACCAATAAGACTTAGGGCCCCCAGCAAGTCTCCTAGAAAAGACTTAATGGCTCTCTTTCAGCTGACACTGTCACAACTACAACTGTGGCGATCATCTTATAACCCACTAAGAGAGGTAAGTAAGGACACATTTGCCAAATCTACTGTGCAGCCTGCTAAAAATCCTACCCTTTAAAAACTTAAGACACATTCTGTCAAGTTCCTCCTGACCTTGTCTAAAGTTAGCTTTTTCCTTCACTGAGATTCTACTACTGAACATTTTAACAACTTCTACTATGAATTTATTACAATGTGCAGTAAAATTTTTATATCCATATTCCTAGAAAGGTATGGGTTAAGGAAAAGGCGAGCTTTCCACTGCTGCACATACCTCTCTGCTAAGCTCGACTCAGACATCCCACTACTTGGGAAAAATCTCCAGTGGGTATCTGTAGACATAAAACTTGCAAACTAGATGCTAATTCCCTCCTCCATGGCAGCAACGGTATCAAATGCTAATTTCACTCTTTGTGCAAACTTCGGATATAACTCACCAGAAAGCCCTCCTGGCATTATCCCAAATGTCTACTCCACGTTTTCTGACTTCTTATGATCTCCACTGCCACTCTCCTAGCCCAGGCACGTTGGCATCCTTCTCCTGGCACCATAAGCAGTCCCAGGGAATCTTTTTGCCTCTACGCTTGCCATATAGCCCCTCTTTCATAAAACAGGGTGAACTATGGAGCAAAAGTCTAAGCATGTCTTACCAGTGCTTTTAGTTCTTTTAACAGTTTCCCATTGCTCTTACTCAGTGGTCTCCGTGTTCTTTCTGACACTCAAACATACTTCCCTCATCCAACAAAGCACCCAGTAGCCTGTCAGACTGTTTGTTACCTGGCTGCCTCCTTCCTAGCATTATCTTTATTTTTTTGTTTGCTTGCCTTGGTTTTTTTTTTTTTTCAGTTCTGGTAATTGAACATAGGCCTTAACATTAAGGTGCACCTTTACTTCTAGCCCCTTTCTTCTTTACTTTTAATTTTGAGGGAAGTTCTTGCTCAGTTGCCCAAGCTGGCTTGAATTTGTGATCCTCTAACCTCAGCCTCCAGGAGATCTGAGATTATAAGGATGCGCCACCAAGCTTAATTAGCATTCAGGTTTGAATTCAAATCTGTCCCCACTCCCCAACCAAAAAAAAAAAAAAAAAAAATCAAATCTGTCCTTTGAAGGCCTTTCAAATATAAAGGCCTAGAAAATATAAAGCCCTAGAAAAAGTAGTGCCCTTTCAGAAGCCTACCAGCTCTACCCAATTACACTCCATACAATCTTCAAATACAATCTTCTGAAGTTATTTTATTTATATCAGAGTAGATATAGCCTTCTAAATTTTTTTAGTCCTCACTAGCAAGTAAATTCCTTGAAATAAGAGTTCTATCAGTCGTATTCATTGTTGTATGAATGCTGCCTGAAACACAAAGAGGATTTAAGTATTTCTTGATACACTTATTCTGATTATGTCAATGAATCCACAGTAGCTAATATTCAGGAAGTACTCAGTAATTGTTTAGGGAATGAAAGAAATTTGCTAACTGGAAATTTTTTCAGTATGCTCCTTTCACAACCAATTTCAATAAAAGATATAAATGTTCCAATGTTAAATCCATACTTACTACTGCACAAGGGCTAGTTGAGGATGATTCATTCTTCTCTGGGAGCAGCAATAATGACTTGATATTTTCATTGTCTGCACAATCCACAGGCCGCAGACCAAATATGTTACTGATAAAATAAAGTGCAGATGGATTTAAATAAATAAAACGTATGACTTAGTTCTTACAAAAATGAATGCACTGGTGGAAGTTTTCCAACATCCTTACTGAAACACAACTTTAACTACAATAAATGACTCAGAATTCACATTAGGCATAAGAACTGAATATCAAAAACTGTTGAATTCAACAGAGAAAAGATACAAAATTTCAATTTAACATTATATAGTATTTTCAGTTAACTATATTATAATCTACATAATTTTTTCACAATTCTGCATCCTATTTCTATTCATATTTCAAAATACAATTTCCTAATCAATCATTTTATGAGTGAAATGTTTTCACACAGAAATATGTCATCTTCCAAAAAAAAAAGTAATCTTCCACAATTACTGTAGGCTTTATAGTCTGTATAAACAAATACAAGATTAGATAAATTCATAGGGTAGGCATTTAGATACATGGGAAAGAAAACTTTCATACGACAAACATTAGAATAAGTGAACAGAGCATTCAAAAAGCTAATTCCAATGTGTATGTACAATCTACAATGACCACAGCCATCACTAAACAAACTGCTCTGGTTTAAAAACCAGTATGATAATCCAGGTTTCTCTGCATGCACTAATACTATAAGTTATAGAATATTACACCAGACAAGGCTCTAGAGATCACAGTAGACAGGAAAACAGAAAGCAGGTTCCAATGACTTGGTTAAGATCACATTTTCCTGTTTGTTCCAGTAGATTCAATATTACCCATCTTTAGTCTCCCATTTATAAGTAAACTGTTAAAACCATGGGACTTTGTCTATTACTGTTACTGCCTGATACACAGTAGTACCTAGGTACTCACTGATAATTTGTTCTGGGAGGTGGAAAGAGTATCAAACGAATTTTGGGCTGGAAAGAATAGTAAGTCATGAAGAAATCCACACCCACAAGATCTGGCTTGCATCTCACATACCAAATTCAGTGAGTTTCAACGCAGCTGAACACCAATGTACGTATGCACATGGCTTCAATACTTTAACGTATCATACTATGGCAATACATTTTCAAAATGAACATCTATTTTGTGGTTTTTAACATTATGATACATAGTATGTATACTATATATTTAAAAAAACTGATAGTTATTAAAGTTCTTGAGGGCTGGGGATTTACCTCAGTGACAGATCACTTGCCAAGGCCAAGGGTTCCATCAATAAAATCACAAATCCTAGTTCACAGGAAAAATGCAATGTGTGTTAAACAGGACATAAATAATAAACATAGTATATGAATTTTATAAATTGTATTGAGTGCAAAAAAGGTCCATAGAACATTAGGAAGAGAACCTTCAACTGTTTGTTAGTGTAGAGGTCATGTACCCGAGAGGTGCAAATCTCTACGTTGGCGATGGCCTGTAAGTCTGCCTGGATGGCCTAGGGAGGGGAAAAAGTTAGTGGATTACGGTAAGAAATGGGCCACAACAGAATGTGTTTCTAGTGACTGCATTTCATAACCATCATTGCTCCTTCCTTTCTTGGACAGTGCTGGATAAATACTGCAAAATCTGTGTGTACTCTTAAAAACTAGTTATTTTGAAAAGCTATGTTAAGACTTAGAAAACAATGTCCTTGCCTGTAATCTTACTGAGGACAAATTTTTATCCAGGAACTAAGTATCACACAGATAAAGTCTAAAGTAAACCACAAGTAACAAGATGAAATGTAAACTGATTTCCAAGAAGGCGAAGAACACACAGTGGGAAATGAAATGGTCTTGAGCCCAGGACTAGAAACTGGAACTCCAAGATGAATGCGAAAAGCCCAGTAAGGAATCCTACACTGCTGAAATGGATGGGTCTGAAGGAACAACATCTAGCAAGCTGAAGAATGGCATCACATGTGCTGAAGTGTAGGGGCCAAATACAAGAAAACAATAAAACAGTGAAGGCAATGAACATTAGAACTAGAAGCAAAAACAAAATGCATTGTCACAATCCACAAGCACATGTGTCTATTAGTTAAATCATACAGGTCACTGTAACACCAATACATTTAAAGACATTCTCAAGACACAGGAAAATCTCAGCATCTTAAGCGCTAAACTAATATTCAGTTCATGATAATGCATTAACTTTCACATGTACCACTTTTGACAGTTTAGCTCTTTAATACTCTTATCAAAGAGTTGCTTAAAATTTAGTAAATTTCACATTATACATAAATAATACATTTTATACATAATGAATCCTAAGAGTTAAATTTTCTAGTTATTGAAGCATTTTTCATGATCTTTGATCAAGGTGATACCCTTTAATTCCATATTTTCCCTATTCTTTTACAACAGAGTATGCTGACAGATTCTACAAGGTTTTTTTTTCCCCTAATCAATTCCTGCCCTATTTCTTTTATTGTGATTTTAAAAATTACACGTTGGAAAATGTTTCATTATAAAAATTTTGAAGCTACAGATTAAATTTTAAAACCTTGACAGAAGATATAAGCGTTCGTAAGACACTGCTTATCAAGGAAGGAATTTTGGGAGCTCATTGCTTCTGATACACTCTGACGGTAGAGTCTCTATGAAAACTAAAATATATGTAATGTATATACACACACAATACATATTTCACCAGTAGCAACAATCATTATAAGACACAGAGAATGAGCACACACGCTGGACACAGACGGGAAGTTAGAAGCACTACTCTGAAGCTGAAGTTGAAGACCTGACTCATTCAGCAAGTCTCTTTTTTCTTAATGTACCAAGAATTATTTTAGCCACTAATGAACCAATGATAGAAGAAGCTGTTTGTGCCATCACGGCGCTCAGTGGGCAAAACAGAAAGAAGCATATAAGGAGGACTGCGCAATCTAGTGATGCTTTCTAGAAAAGAAGCAGAAATGTGAGGTAGAAAAGTATACAAAGACTTTACGGGCAAAAGTGTGACGTATCAGAAATAGTGATTTAAAAAACATGTACCACAGGAATGGGCTGTTCTGAAATCCTAAGGGGACCAGATCATGCAAGAACAAAGGGGTGGTGCTAAGCTCCCGGGCTCACATCAGCAGCACATACACTAAAATGAAAGGTCAGGTCTTCCTTTCAAGAAGAGGCGCCGAATGTATCTAGGGATAGCTATAAGCAGGGGATAGCATCAACCAGGCACATGGTTAACAGACAGGGTTCCATATTTCAAAATTTAAAAAGTGTTGGGGTATATACAGTAGTGCAGAGCCCCTACATTCAAATCTTATTACAAAAAAGATAAAAAGAAGAGAGAAAGAGACAGAGAGGAGAGGGAGGAAGGGAGGGAGGGAGAGAAGGGGGGGAGAGAGACACACAGAGAGAGAACATAAACACCCGAATTTAAATTTTAGCTCTGCCAGTCAAGAGCTGTGTGACTTCAGATAAATTTGTTAAAATTGTTTTGCTTGCTTCTTAGTACATAAAAATGAGGATAATAATACAACCTACTTTTGAGAATACTACTAGGACCAGGAAACATATTAAAGGTGATTAGAGGCTGGGGAGATAGCTCAGCAGTCTAAGCACCTGCCTGGCAAGTGCAAGGAGCTGGGTTTGATCCCCGGTACCACCTGCCACACTGGCCCCAGAACCCTGGACACACTGTGCCAGCCACAGAAACTGGGCGTGGTGGCACATGCCTGTAATCTCAGAGCTACGGAGGTTGAGAAAGGAGGATCACTACAAGTCTGAGCTGCACAGCGAGACCCTGTACCAAATAAATACACAAATAAATTATTAAAGAAAAGTGATTACAACAGTACCTGGCAGATAGTACTATACCAGCTTAATGACTATTACTGATATTGCTAGATGTGCCTTAAGGAATGACATGACAGACACTTGCCTGCAGCTGTGCTGTGAATAATAAAAATGAGGAGAGATGGACAAATTAAACCTGTACCTGCACATGCAGATCATCCATTGCAAAACTATATGCATAGCCTTTTTACTAATGCCAAACCTATCACGCATGACAGGATGCCACGACAATCGATGAAAGAAATCCTTTACGAACAACTACAAAATTGAAAACACAAAAATTTAATTTTTCTAGTCACTCTTCTTGCTGTAAACAGGAAAAAGCACAATCATTCAAAAGCGCAACACAGTTTTTAAAGTTTTATAACAGGACTGGGAAGATGGTTTAGTGGAATAAGTGCTTCCCTGGCAAGCGCAAGGGCCTCAGTTCAATCCCCAGTTCCGCAAAAAAAATAAAAAAATAAAATAAATAAAGTTTTATAACATAAATTATCCTTGTTGCAGGTGATTCATGTTTTTTAAAAAAAAGAACCTAACTAGGGCAAGAAGAGCATTAATAGGTCCAGTGGTCCATATAATACTTACTTAAGAATTCAACATACTTTCAAGAAAAAATGATCTATTAATAGCGGAACAAATACCAAATCCTACATATCTGTTCAAGAACAGACACACACACACACACACACACACACACACACACACACACAGCTCATACTAATATTCTCCACATACTACAAATAGTTCTAAGGTGACGACAGGAAACTTCATCCTAGGTTCACTCCGCCATACACAGAAGGCAGTGTGGAAGACAGGCCAATGAGATGGTGCCAGTTAACTGATTATGTCAACTTAAATAAGAAATGCCCAATTAAACTGATTCAGGATAGTTCTGGGTATGGCTGAAGGGATTTAATGAAAACAGAAGACCCACCCTAGGCATGAGTGCCAACCACCCTGGCAGGCTCAGCACCTGATGGAATAAAAGGTAAACAGAAGGAAAGCTGGCTTCTCTTTCTTCTGAGGAGCTTGAGAGCTTCAGTCTTCCCCTTGGACATCACCTTCGGGCTTCTAGCATATTCTTCAGCCTCCAGAGCAGGCCTCTCAGGTTTCCCTCATGGATTCTTCAGCTCCAGCACAGACCCCTCAGGTTTCCATCACAGACTTTTCAGCCTCCAGACAGACTGCTTGGGACACAGCAGTGAGCCCCAGGCCTGCTACAGGATCCTTAAGATCTCTAGTACCCAGACAGCTCTTGTGCATTCTTCTACACCTGACTCTGCCAGTGGCCATTGTAAGGCAACCTTGTGAATTCTTAGACATATGCATATCTTGCATTAAGTTTCTTTCTCTCATAACCAAGGATTCATAAAAGTCTTAATTAGTTTCCAGGATAGAAATTTCCAAACAACAAATACTGAGTGATATAAAATTTCTTCTCATTATCCAAGATAAAAGCACTCTTTCTTTTTGAACAATGGATACTTAAACAACGTGAAAGCAATGTACAAAGGCAAGGAGATAAAAACAGTCTGGCACATTTGAAAGAAATAAAACTTTTAAAAGGCTACAGCAAAACAACGTGTGGCAGTCCTAGCCCAGGTCCGTTGGGTGTGTGGAGAGCTTCCTGCTAACCTGCGC
>NW_004524592.1:1539716-1544100 GCF_000260255.1 Octodon degus | reverse complement strand
AAAAAAAAAAAAAAAAAAAAAAACAATGTGTGAAGGAAAAAGGGTACAGGAGGACTTGTGGAAAGAGCTAAGGCTGAAAGGTAAGTAGCACCCCAGACCAGCGAGGCCCTTAAAAACCAAGTTGTGAGGTTTAAAGTGTAAACACATTACAAGGAAGCCACTAAAGATGTGGAAGTAATGTGATTTGGCCAGATCTGTATTTGTTTTAAATATTGAGGTTGCAGAGTGGGAGATGAATCAAAAGAGAGGACCAACAGGAAACTGGTAAAGCCAATGAGATATGAAGTTCAACAAAACAGAACAGAAAGAAAAAAACAGGCAATTCATTCTGATAGCAAACAGAAAGAATAATTTTTAAAAACAGTAATTGCACTGCTACGTCTGAGGACAAAAGTTATCTGTACAAATCTGCCCTGTGCTCCTTATCCAGCAGCAATCCTAACCTCGCCGTCACTCTCTCCCAACTGTCCTATTTGTATCAACCAGCTGTTCAATGCAATAGTCACTTGGCACAGATGAGCTATTGAAATTAGGTAAATTTTAGAATTTAACATCTCAGTGGTGACTGGCAGCTTTCAAGTGTTCAGTAGCTAAGGTTACTAGTAGCTACAGAATGCCCAGCACTGAAAGTTTCCATCAGTGCAGAAGGTCCCCTGGACAGCGTGGGCTATAGAGATGTCTGAGCCATCATTTTACCAAATAAACTGATCGAAGCAGATATCAGGACTCTCTGGAAAGACGCTACTGAAGAAGACTCACTCACGGTCCCAGGCGGGCCGCTTGTGCACCTCTAAGTCCTCACACTGCAGTGTAATAGTCATACTGTACAAAGCACAGGACAGGCTGCGTTTTGGCTCATTAATCCTCACTACGCTCTGAAGAAATAAAAAAGCAGCAGGCGTCACCAGTGTTTTATAGGTGAGGATACCAAGGCACAGAATTAACCTGCCTACAGCTATAAAGTCAACAATGGAGTCACAAATAAAAGCTGGGTTCCCTAACACCCTGACCAGTGCTCCGTTCATTAAAGTAGTCACAGCTGATTTAAGAACCCTAGGATGGAACAATTCAGCCTCACCTGCACCAGCAACCACCCACAGGAGGATCAACGCTGTTAGACCCTTACAAAGTACTGCTAGATTCATGTGTATGAAGATACAAACACATAAAGGCGCACACGCGCGCGCGCGCACACACACACACACAGAAAAATGTGAGACTATATGTCATGTATATATCTTAATGTATACATATCACAACTGTTTTATAACTTGTGATGGAAAGGAAATAAAGGAGCTGGATGACACTGGTACTGAAATTAACAGCATAAAGGTACTGTATATTCCTGTAATATTAATTTGTTTTTAATTATGGCAAATGGTTACCTATAAAAAGTGATAACACAGAAGCTCTGCATCCTGTAATTGTTATTTGCTTCTGCAAGCAGGAAAAGCCTCACTTTTGTGTACTCTTTCCCAGGCTATGGAAGCCAAAGGGCCACAGAGAGGCAATTCTTGCATTTTCATTTCAACTACCTAATTAACTGAAAAGAGTAAAATAATATATAGGGAGACATGAGCCAAGTTACAGATTAAAGATATAAAATCTACATATAGCATTTGCTTGTGATACTCTTGACAATAGCAATTTTAGAATGCAGCCGCCAGCACTCACTAATGTGCCTCTGTGCCCTGACACTGCAAAACAATTTACTCACAGCCTCATTTGAATAATGTGAAAAATCTAGGAAATAATTCAGCTGCACTCGCCCCAAATCTGAATTCTTATAAACTTTAACTGTTGTTATGCTAAATATAAAGAATGGAATATTTAAAATAATTCTAAAGAATTACGCATAAAAAATTAACTCACTGATACGTTTTCGTAAGTAGGAATCAGGCTATAGAATAAAAAATGCATTTCTCCCTAAAAAGAAAAATTGCAAATGGATCTGACAGCTGTTTTTGAAGTAACACAACAAATTTCCAAATACCTAAGTTTCTTTGAAGAAAAGAGCACAAACTCTGATCTTCAACACAGAATCTAATGGTGCGCAGGATGGAGACTACTTACACAGCGTTCCGGGAGGCTCCACAGGACAGTAAGAACTTCACTATAGCCAGGTGCCCATTCCTGGCTGCGTCATGCAGTGGTGAGTCGTTCTGGTAGCCAGTAGTGTTCACCAAGGCCTTATGCCGCAGCAGCAATTCTACCACCTTCAGGTGCCCATGATTGCAGGCTTCGTGCTAATTGAGAGAACAAGGAAAAGCAAAGGATAATATAACACCCTATTAGGGACAGAAGTCAGAACCACAGTCAGTGAGTTAATGTATGTACATACCACTCATGTACACAATGTGTTGTTCACAGAGTAAAAGTCACTAACAATATCTTTGTGCAACTCATAGGAAGAGTGTTAGGCCAAATGCTCTTTTTGTAAAATAAAACATAACTTTAGCCCCACTATAACTCCCACATTTGTCCCACAATTAAATAGTAAGAAAGAGTTTAAAACCCACACCATGTGCAAAATCTGAAGTTCTTCTTCACTGTATCAAACACAGATGAATGGTGGACCACCACTAACACTTATCTACCCAGCAGAGGGGATTTCCCACATGTGTTTATTATACAAATTCTCTTTCTGACCAAAAGGATTACTAGATGAAGTGACAATGCCAGTGACAAAAGAAATAACATGGAATAGGTATTCAAAAAGAGTTTAATAATGACACAACTGTCATTAGCAGAATGTTCACAGATGCCTTACACATAAATCTTTCCTGATGTCTAGTGAATTCCATTAATGCTACTATGGTGATTCCTCACATACTGTGCTTTTTCAGTATATCTATCTCTATTCATAATAGGTGACACTATGTTCAACATCTGTAGGTCTATTCTAGGAGAAAGGAATTCAAATTAGGCATCAGGTACTTTTAAATAACTCACCGATCTTTATTTCAGTTTGCCTTAGTAGCTTTAATACTAAGTCTAACCTTTGACAAAGATTAGTAAGCAGGAGAGTCCAAACAGTACAAGGATGCTGACCCAGTAACCCCTCCATGTTCCTGACTTTAGCAAGAAGTCATGATATATACCATCACACTTCTTCTGCACCTGATCACCTATGTATCACCTAAGTTCTAGCTTATAAGTAATACACATCACACCTATGGTTGCATTCAAACCTCATACTTATCCTCTTAATGTAACTGGACTATGTACCAATTATTTCCAAGTGTTTTTTTGCCATTTTCTCCCCAACATATTCTTCATATAATATTTATTGCAATAAATAGCAAAGACTTAAAAATACTTAACATAAGAAAAACTTTCTACTGCTTTATTTGCAATTAGATGAGACAGGGAATAACAAAGCTAAGACAAACCTGTAGTAGGAAGTACTGCTTTGTGATCTTATGCCATACTAAGCCCCTTTTTTTTGGTATCGGGGATCAAACTCAGGACCCTGTGCTTGCCAGGCAGGCATTTAAGCCAGTGAGCTATATCCCCGGCCCCCTCAGTCCTTCTGAGTCCTTTTCATTTCACAAAATCAGGTTCCAGTGACACGCATGCTGCAAAATGAAGCCTCATGTCAACTGCAGTAAGTTACCTCTGCACGCGAGCTAAATTCAGCAATGTAGTACAGCTGGATTCTAAATGTAAAGGAGTCAAAAGGTAGCCAATTTCTTGCCTGTCACAACTGAAAAGGTACATGAAAATATTTTCTCATATTCAGCGAAAATGTAAGTTCATCAGACTAAAAATATATGTATAGGTGGAAGAGGATGATATACAGACACCAATGTACCTATAAAATATGAAACAGAGGAGGAGACTAAGAAACAAGTATCACAAGAATAAAAGGGGGAAAAAAAAGTACCAATGGTGTCCATCCAGCATTGTCCTTAACATTTGGGTCACTTCCATTTTGCAAGAGGTATTCAACAGATGGCACATCACCCTGGTAGAACAAGGAAAAAATAAAGATGTTTAGAAGCATCAAAAACAAGATACTAAAAATTTCTTTTAAAGACTCTGCCTTCATTTATTGTTCATAAGCTAAGAAGCAAGTTGTGTACATATTTGTACATATAACTAGTTGTTCTGAGATAGTCTTTATTCAAAATTCATTTAAACATACTAAAACAACCCTGGCCATATTTACTATTCCTTTCAAGGTACTAAGTGAAGAAACAATACACAAGGATCATCTGATCAGAATAAAGCTTTATTTTATGAAAAAAGTAAAACAAAATTTTATAAAAAAACAAGAAAATAGTTAGTACACTGTGTATCATTTTCAAAACAGTTACTCAAGAGTACAAGACAGACCAAAGAGTCTTAAAGGACAATGAAACATTTCTTCTTTTTGTTTTTG
>NW_004524592.1:1538010-1539511 GCF_000260255.1 Octodon degus | reverse complement strand
CTCTTTCTGCACATTTATGTAGTTTTTCATATACCATGCAACATTCAAGCTTGTGTGACATTTCTAGTATGTTTTCAAGTTGGATCCATTTACCTACAAATGTCTCAAGTTTATGTTTATGGTGCTGTAGCACTCCACTGTGTATATAAATACATTTTCCCTACACATTCATCTGTTGATGGACACACATGTTGTTTCCAAGACCTAGTCATCATAAACTGAGCTGCTATAAATATAAAGATGAGCAGGCATCTCTCCCTCAAAGATGATGATTTTAACTCTTTTCGGAAGATATCTAAAAGGAGGATAGTTAGGTCAAATGGAACTTCTAATTTTAGTTTTTTGAGAATCTCCACAGATTTCCAGAGTAGTGATACTACTTTACATTTCCACCAACGATGCAGAAGAATTCCTTTTTCCCTACCACCTTGAAATGTTCATTACCATTACATTTTTTGATGATAGTCATTTTTTTCTGCGATAAGATGATATCTCAGTTTAGTTTAAAATTGCATCTCACAACTTTTACTCCATAACCTTGTACTATCTCCTGAATCCTGGACAAACTGCCAGAAACACACATATCCCCTACCTCCAAACATAACGTATTTCGATAAAATGTTTTTAAAGCACTCCCCAAAACTCCCTCATTTTATTTCTACATAAATGTGAAATGGTAGTCACATGGCAACAGTCAAATAGGAACCCGGTGACAGTTTGAGCACAGCCGCCTCTCTTCTAAGTTGCTAGACAATCACTATTTTCTTTCATGTCACTTCTTCGTATTATCAAAGATGTCTTCTATTAACATTCCACCTAAAATTGTAGCTGATTAGCAAACTGCCTGCCTTTTACACCCAATCTGCTGTCTCCTCCCCCATGCTTAAAGGTCTGTCATATTTTTATCTTTTTCCTTATGTAAATTTAATGTCATGCACATAAATAAAATTATGATAATTAGATAGGGTCCAGAGTAACAGGGTAAGTTTCAATAGACATGAAATTTCAAGAAAATAAATTAACTTGTGCTTCCCTTTTAAGAACTTTCTCTAGCAGACGATTTCCTGGTAAGAATCATGCACTCTTCTCATAACTTGAAAGAACTTAGGCTTCCTTACACCATAACAACAAAAAAAAGTTACCTAAGGAAAGTACTTACTAAGACAAGAACTTTTAAATGGGTTTGGCATTTTCAAGTAATACTTTAAAGGCTGGAAATAAGAAGTGCATGTATGTGTTCTACTCAATTTTTATATTGCTTTCAATAAAAGATTCTTCACACATTCTCATATATTGCAGATACATACATATTCCAAAACATAAATTAACTCATCAAAAACACACAATTTTTCTTTCTAATAAAGATTAGCTCATCTACAATATTAATAAAGATCTTCATTAAAAACAATATAGCACATTACACCTAAGTACAATGAAAATGATTTATCCTGCATGACGAAGATGCTGTTTCCCCTTCTAGCAATTAGATATTGTTTTCAAT
>NW_004524592.1:1490173-1537910 GCF_000260255.1 Octodon degus | reverse complement strand
TCTCTCTCTCTCTCTCTCTCTCTCTCTCTCTCTCTCTCTCTCTCTCTCTCTCTCATAGAACTATTAAATACTTCTTAGTCAGAATTTGCTGAACAAAACTAATTCCATAGAGGAATCTAACACTACTCTACCAACATTACAGTATTACCAGTATTACTAAAGCAGACTTCTACATGGGGGTGAGTAAGTGGAAAAGGTGGATATTGTACTTGCTCCAAGGAGTGTTCCAAAAATGAAAATCTTAACATAACCCTGATGCCAGTTTGGTTCTGTGTCCTTTGCTACTTTCCTGTGGAGCTACTATAAAGGATGCATAATAACAACACAACTGCTGGAAGCTACAATGAATTACAAAGTTAGGGTCCGAAGTAGACATAAGACTTTCTACTCAGGAGATCTCTGTCACCTTTGTTCTGTTTTAAAAGACCTTACCCCCTCACAGGATAATCAATTGTCTGTACCACAAACACACCATGGCACATTCTACTGCAAGCTATTCTACTTCACAGTGAGTTCACAACTGTGGTACGAGTTGTAAGTAATCGTTGTCACGTTAAGAATCTGTGCCAGAGAAATGATAGAGGGAGATTCCAGTACCTACAAACGCTCAAGCAATGGTGACATAAGAGAAAACAGAAAATTTTTGTGTCCTTATTATTATTACATTAGAAAAATATTAATGCTTAACTTACTTTCTACTTACAAGGCTTTCTCATATACTCACAATAAGACATTCTTTTTTTTTTTTTTTTTCCAGTACTGGGGATTGAACTGAGGACCTTGTGCTACATGTTCTTAATAATATTTTAACTGCAACAGATATTCAAGTAGGAACATGGGTTATAGATAGTCGAACAATAGGGATATCAACAGTTACAGACTGGGTAGGTGGCACAGAACTTCCAAGTTCTGATTTAGGTCTAAACACTCTTGCTGTCACACAGGAAACTGTCTCCAAGAAGTTCAGAAGGAAAGCAGGGAGAGCTACCAGGAATGACTTCAGTGGTCTGGGTCCCCCCAAAGGGGCACACCCGAAGCCCCAGCACCTATGTCAGCTCACAGGGCAGAAGGAATACTGCAGCATGACTCAGTGCACAAAGTCACGGGGCGCTGATGCTGCACTGGGCAGGTGGCCTCCAGTCTAATCACAAGAGTCTTGGAAAGCACAGAGCATTCCCTCTATGTACAGAATTAGCAGCACAATTTGTCACAGCTAAATCTTGGAAACAACCCCAATGCCCATCAACTGAGCAATGGATAAAAAAGATACAGCATTTTTATACAATGGAGTACTACTCAGCTATAAAGAAAGATAAACTCGAGGCTTTTATAGGTAATGGATGCAACTAGAGACCATACTCACAAGTGAAATAAATCAGACTCACATGTGTAAACTTTCTATTATCTCCCCAGTGTAAGAAACTGAAAGTGTTTGAATAGGATCAAAAAAGTACAATAGATAGAGTGAGAGGGAAAGAAACTGCTCAAAAGGAAAGAACAACTGGGATGGGGAAAAGGAGAAAAGGAAGGAAAAAGAAAAAAAAAATATATATATATACACACACAGAGACACACATACATGATAGCTATAATAATTGTACTACTAATTTCTATTATTTCATTGAAAGGCAGTTAGTGCTTATATTGTTTGATCAATTTTGCATTCCTGTACCTAGTAATCTGAAAAACTACTTTGAATATATAATAACTTGTTAATTTCCCATCATCTTGTTTTGGAATGGTGTATCATTTTTACTGGGCTTGCTCTCTAACATTCTCGCTCTCTCGCTCTCTCTCTCTTTCCTCTCTCTCTCAAAAAAAAAAAAAAAGACATGAGAAGAACTCAGGTTATTACTGTTGAATTCGAAGGAAGAGGGTCACCAGCCAGGCATGGGGTGACACAGGCCGCAATCCCAGCACCTCTGGAGGCTGAGGCAGGAAAATCACAGTGAGCTTGTGGCCATCCTGGGCTACACAGTGAGTTCAATGGCAGCCTAAACTACATAGTGAGACCCTGTCTCAAAAAAATAAAGCAAAACAAAAAGGAAAGGCTACCAACTAAGGAATGTGACGTGACTGTCTCTAAAACTTCCAAAGAGCCCTCAACTCGAAGTCAACACAGGCTCTCCATCCAACCACAAGAACTATGTCCTGCCTGCCAACCACCCACGTGAGCAGGAAAACTGATCCTACCTAGAGTATGCACAAACTAGCAGCTGACAGACTGATGGCAGCCTAATGAAACCCAAGCCAGACTTCTGACCTACAGAACCTTAAGAAAATTAATGTGGACATTTTAAAGTCACTAAGTCTATGATGGCTTGATTTGGAAGCCACAACAAACTAGCAAAGGTATTCTGAGAAAGTAAAGAGAAGCAGTGGCTACTAGGGTGGTAATTTGGAAAGGTTAAGGCCAAATGACACGTCCAAGTAGACTTGGAGCAAGATGTTAAGGAATGTTAGTAAAAACCTTCCCAGTTCTGAGACTGCAACAGAAAGCTCAACCTGCAGCAGGAAAAGTTAACCCAGCACAGTACACCTGCCACTGCAGGCCGGTGCCTCCTGAAACTCAACAACAAATGGGACTCTGAAAACTATAAGGGATCCCATTTGCTTCAGAAAAAAATAGCTATAACCACCATTTCCAAGGAAAGCCTTATCTTTTGGAAGCAAAAAGACCTGGTACTTCCCCCTATTTTCTTTGGCTGCTGTAAAAGTCACCAAATCTAAATTCATTATGCAGCAGTACTCTGCTCTTTCCCTGCTCCTTGTTACATTTCATGGTACTTTCAACTTTAAAACCTTTTCAAATCCTTTACGAAGAAGGTGCATATACAACACACACAAAAAAAAAAACAAAAGAATTGCAGTTTTTGTTTCCTAGCACATCAAGATGATTCATTCTTAGCTATAAATGAAAGAATTAGGATAAGAATAAGATGAAAATTATTTCTAAAAAGATGCATAGTACTGACAAATCCACTGTTGTTTTTGTTGATGGTGGCGGTATTCCCAGCATTTGCATGACAAAAAAAAAATCCAACTCAGGAGACAGGATATATAATTTTTTTTTTTTTTTACAAAGAACACTACTAATTCATGATTTAAAATAAAGAAATCAGTGAGATTTTCTAAATGTATTAAAATCTGACAACTGATGAAGAAATTAGTGTTCAATGATTACATTTATTTTTATTTATTTATTTATTTTTGGATTTTAGGGAAGGGTCTACAGGGTGTTCAGGGTCTCACTACTAGACCGGACTCCTAGTGATCTGCCTGCGCACATTGCCATGCCCACTCTCAATTGCTGGGGCAGGGCCAGCAGGGCAGGCCAGGCAGGAATCAAACCCCTGGCCCCTGTGCCTGCTTGTAGGAGCTTTAATCCACTGAGCTATTTGGCTGGCCCTCAATGATTGCATTTAAAGGAACACTTTTGTTTTGTTTTTGCTCAGGATTTTCACAGTGAGTTCAGCCCTCTTCATTTATTTATTTTTATACACAGGATTTTATTTTGCATTGCTATAACAATTTCATTGTAGACCAAGGAAGAAAAAAGAAAAAAGGGTAAAAATTGTAACATGTGTATATTACTAAAACATTTCCATTTTTTAGCAGGATTTTCCATCCAGTAGATTTATTATCGTATATCCTCCTAAACCGACAAGATGCTTACCATTATCTTAAAGATTACAGATTGCCACTAAAAGCACAGTTTTACAGTCACTGTACATCAAGGTTGAAAAACTGTCCTGTATGAAAAACACACTAAGAAGTCATGTGAATAAAAGAAAACACTGTGTTTAAGGAAAGATCAAGTCCTCATAGTGCACCATTTCAGGTGGCAGCTCACTTTCCCCAGAAGCTCCGCGGCAGGCTCTTCCCGCTTCTGCCCTTTGCTCTCACTGTCCTGTTTCCACACAACAGTATTTATTAAAGCAAACAAACCCTTTTCTAAAGAGTTCTTATGGAAACTGTGGACAAATAGAGGGCTTCTGGCATAAAAATAGGTTAAAACATAAATAGCTTTTAGTAGTAGACATCAAGCAGATTTTTCTTGAACTAGTGACAAGAAAAGGTGAACATGCTTAACAGTGTCAAAAAGTTCAAAATTCAGTGTCCAAGCAATTGCTAACAATGCTTCTGTAGCTTTAAGCTCTAAACAGGAGAGTACTGATGCACACGCATTAAGAATCCAAGCTTGGCAAATTAGACCCAAGCAGGTTATTCAACTATATATACAGAAAGGAAATGATAAACACAGAAGTAGACGAGCCTTCCTCTTTTCCTTATAGTCTTGAAAACTGCCAACTTTTTGAGAACAGTTCTATAATGTTTAAACATCAGATAACCACAGGTGCTGGGAAACCTAACTACACAAACTGACTCAAGATGATTTTGTAGTGTTTAATACAATTTATCTCGTAGTTAAGGGCACTAGGCAACATTTAACAAAAATCATCAGCCCTTTTTAACAAGATGTTGGGAGAGCTGGGTGCGGAGTGCGTGCTTGCAATCCCAGCACAAGGGAGGCTGAGGCAGGAGATCTTTGCTAGTTGTTGACCAGCCTGGGCTACAAAGGGAGCTCAAGGCCAGCTTGAACTGCATAGTGAGACTGTCTCAAACTTTAAAAAATAAAAATTGGGACAGGGTCTCACTAAGTCACTAGGTTCTCCAACCTAGGCTACAAAGCCCGTGATCCTCCTTTTTAGCCTCCTAGAATGCTGAGATTACAGGCATGGCCACACCTGGCTCAAAGTGGCTAACTGTAATTCTGGCAAGCCTTTTAAGTAAGCTAACAATTTGATAAAACTTGTATGAAGTAGTCATGAGTAGATAATGAAGAAAATCCCCAAAAGAGCATCATGCCACTATTTCTCTTATTCTATTTTTAGAATAAATAGAAAAATATTCTATTTTTTTTCTTTTTTAAAAAATTAATTTTATTGAGAAACAGCAATGAGACAGTTTCAATACAGGTTAGTAAGACAGTTACGATAATTAATATATTGCATATTGTTGTCTTCATAGTATTATTCATAGTACAAGATGCAGGGATGATATCCTGTCCAACCACTATTAGTACATTATGTCTAAGATGTTTGATATTCAGACAGATAGTGAGGTTAAGCTCAACTGCCTATGTTATAGGGTAATAATATCATTAAGCTTCTCTTCTAGGGGGTTAACAACTTAAGTTTGCAGACCAAAAATTAGAGAAAAAGAAGGACTACAAGGACAGCCAACATTTTGGCCCTAGCCTTTCAAGGTCAGTGAGGACTCAGGACACAGGAGAACCTGTATTGTAACATCCTGTAACTCAGTGGTGTCCCAAATTTTCTTAATACCCTCTTGTAGCTGTTTTCTATCTCTAGACCAAGGAAACACAAACTATGGCCCTTGGGCCAGTCACCTGATTTTCTATGAGCTTTAATGGTGTATATATGGCTCTAGGATAGAAGAAATGAACGGTTTTGACATAGACACATATCCTTAAAAAAGTTTACCAAACTCTGGCCTAAACTCTAGGCTATGGAGATACTAATTTATTTTTACTTTTAACTTTTATTAATACATGTTGCAGTAAGTAATGATTAAATTCACCACAGGGAGTTGGTACATGTACATAATATATTTAATTCTTCCTTTCACCCCTCTCCATTTCTCTTCCCTCTCTCCATCTATTGGTCTAGAGAACCTCATTTAGAAGGATTTTTTGGGGACAGGATTTCACTATGTAGTTCAGGCTGGCCTTGAACTCTCCATGTAGCCCTGGCTGGCTTCAAATTCACAGGAATCCTCCTACCCCAAGTGGTGGGATTATAAGTGTGCATCATGAAAAGATAAATCATTCTTATAGTTGGAAGAAGACTTTCTGACTAACCTAAGTAGATGTTTGGCCAGTGCTATGAAAATTTCCAGAAAGCAAAACACAGAAACCAAATACTAAATTTTATACTACTTACATCTGTAAAATTATCAAAAACACTGTAAGATTAAGAACAGTTTGTGAATATACTTATTCATCCATTCAAAGAATAAAAAAAGACTGCCTTCTAAGTCATGCTTTTCAGAAATCACAATAAAACCAGAGCCAACTGAACAACTTGAGTTGCCCAAGGACCTCCCACGAGACCCTCAGCTGGGCCAGTGACACATTCTCCCCTCTGCCCACTGGCATCGGTACTAAGTTCACTGTATTAATTTGGAATAAAAGGGAGAAAAATCCTTTTGAGTGTTGGGAGACACTCATTTTTGTGCTTTTCCCCTTTGAGACACAAAAAGAGAAACCAGTGGGCCACATTCAGTGGCTACTACACCTTCTGTTTATGCTGCCCCGCCAGCCTCACATTCAGGGGCCTTCAAAACTCCTTCTTTCCAAACCTCACAATTCTATCCTATCCAAATCCCAGGGATTTCCTGGGTGAATCTACCATGCAATGTCACAAGAGAACATAAAAGTTACACCAATGTCACATTAAGTACCACTACATGATACTTTCCTAACACTTTGACAAAGTCCAGAGCAGTCTAACAGTCTAAAAGGCTGTAGTTCTTCCCGCTCCCTCTCACTGGCTGTACTGCAAAGACTAACCCCTGCCAGTGGCCCTCCTGCTCAGAGAAACAGGTCAGGCTCCAGAGAAGAACAGGATCACCAGATGCTGAAGCAATAATAGGAGAGAATGAACTTCACTAAACAGTCAAGTAAAAGGGTTGACTGGAGGTGCAGGACTAGCAGCATCTTTTTGCAAACTGCAGGAGACATTTCCAATGGAAAAATGCCTGGGTCACTGGAGAACTGGACACACCCCTTCATCTATCCATCCAGATACAGGGGTGCCTACAGGGAACATCAAATAGAAGCTTAAGCCCTTTCCCACTGCCTCTAGTTCTTCTGTTAGGTAAAAGTATTTCAGCACAGTAACATTTGCCTATATTCATTTTTATGCAAAGAAAGTGTCGGTCAACAACAGACAGAGGCAAAAGCACTTGGCAAAGGAAATACAAAATAATCAACTGTTGGCTTTCTCCCACCAGATCTTGCTTCCTAGAGCCAGGGGCCACTGTACTGTGGTAAACAGGCAGGCTCTGCAAAGTCTGCTTTGCTAGCAAACAGGAAGTGTCATATCTGCAGCAGTAATCTTAGCCCAATTCTCACAATCCCCAAAGTGCTCTACAGATGGTCACTACTATAGTTTTCATTTGCAATGTCCCTCAAAGCCTCTTGTGTTGGAGACATGATCACCAGAACGACAGTATCAGAAATACGAAGGGTGGTAGAAGGCTTTTGGGTCACTAGGGCACAGCCCTGAAGGGCAAAGTAGGACCCTGGCCCTCCTCCTCCTCGCCTCTTCTGTTCTTGGCCACGAGGTGATGGGTTTTGTTTCATCCTGCATTACGATGATACTCTGCCACGAGTGCTGTGCCATGAAGTCAGACAGCCACAGAAAAGTGGCTCCAAAACCATAGACCAAATAAACCTTTTGTTAGCAGACCCCCGCAGGTATCTGTAACAGTAATAGAAAGCTAACAATTTCATTCTATATATCTGAATAAGCAGCTTACCTTTATAGAAGCAATATGAAGTAAAGTCTCTCCTCTATGATTTCTTTTCCTGGCCATGAAGTCAGGCTGGGACAATTTCACTGCTGAGGGACTTGACATCAGTCTCCTATAACTGGAACTATTCAGTGTAGAAGGTAGCGTACATGGTGACAGACTAGCGGAGTCATCTGATACATCATCATTTTCCTTCCTTAATGTGTCACCAGCCTTAAGTTTGCTCGAAGCTGGTGGTGAACAGTCAAGCAATGACATGTTTTCTGAGAGCACTGTTTGCCCAACATCTTCACTGGTGCTTGGAATACTGCTTCTGCACTTCTTAGAAACGGACTGAGAAAGTCTGCTGCATGGTCCACGTTTTCCACTACGACCTAATGGCAAAGATATCTCAGAAGTAAGATCATTTTCACAGACTTTCTCAGGAGTCACTTCATTCTTGTGGTCACTGTCTGGAGATTCTATATGCTCAGCCAATGGTAGAAAGGCTTCAATGAAGCTTGCACAACTTTCAGATTCTGTTACTGAGCCACTTGCTAGTAAGTCTACTTCACCATTTACCTGCGGACTACCAATAATGGCTGGCTGGCTACAGAAGGATACCTGCTTTTCCTTAAATTCGTCTTTGGGGTCAAGTTCATCACCTTCCCTCTCTGTGACTAAATTCCATTCTTGATTAATTTCAGCTAAAGTTTTCTTTTTGCGTTTCTTTGCAGATGTTTTAGAAGCTTTTATAGTACTCTTAGAAACAACTGTAGGAGGAGTTGCAGAAACAAAGTCATACACTGAGGCTTGTTCAGCATTTTCATCTTTTGTCTTCTGAGGTTGGGTTTGCACAGAAATTTTCCTCACAACATACCTGACCTTCTTACTTCGAGGACTAAACCACATTTTTATTGAATTTTTCTTATTTTCTTCATCATTAAATAAATCTGTCCTAGATGTATCATCTTCCAAATCTAACAGAAAGAAAGGAAAGTAATCAGTTAAAAGGATCAGTCTCACTCATGGTGAGCTTCCAAAGAATTCTGTTTGTAGTTCTATTGAAGTCTGTCACCTTCCATTTGCATAGCTCTTTCTCTACTAGCTTACGCCCATTTCCAGAGTGGGCACTCAGCTGCGCATTCTACACATAGTTAACAGTCCTACTTTGTGCTAGACAGTGTTCTAGAGATCAGAGGTACAGCAGACAACAGTATAAAACATATTTCACCAAGAGTAGACAAAAGCTGAAGACAAAAAAAAAAACCCAAAATTAAAGAGAAAAAGCGACGCTTAAAAAATGGAGGCAGGGGGATCAGTGAGATAGACCAGCGAGCTAGTTCAGCAGACTCAGCGTCTGCCTAGGCAAGCGAAGGGACCAGGATTCAATCCCTGGCTACTGAGTGTCTGAGCATGGTGGTGCATGCCTGTAATCCCAGCATTGGGGAGGCTGAAAACAAGAGGATCACTACAAGTCCAGGCTGTGTAGTGAGACCCTGTACCAAATACATTAAAAAGGGGGGAGGGCAGCACATGGGGGGAGGAAAGGATAGCTGTAGAATAAGTAGAAGACATTAATGCTTGATGTTTAAAGACACATTTGAAAATAAATATTTATTGTATCAACAAACCAAAGGAAAACCATATGATAGTCTCCATAAATACAGAAAAAAAGGGCCAGGGATATAGCTCAGTGGCATAAGTGCCTGCCTAGCAAGTGCAAGGTCTTGAGTTCAATCCCCAGTACCAAAAAAAAAAAAAAAAAAAAAGACAAAATACAATACCCATCTCTTTTTAAAGGCTTGATACAAAAACTAGAACACAAATATCACATGGTTTAACTATCCCACTATTGGGTATACCACTATTATCAAAATTTATGGCAAGTGTTATAAACTTTAAGTCATTACAATAATATAAATTGACATTAATGTCCTCAAAATACTCCCCTCTTCCCCAAATTTGAACACATATCCCACTGTTCCTGTCACTTTCTGAAGCAGTTTTTGAAGTGCTCTTTCATGTCTAATACTGCTTCCAATGACTTCATAAAAACACTACAGCGTGTCCCCAACTATGTTATTCACCAGATCTGGCATCACTGAACTTCTGGCCCTTCCCCAAAGTCAAAACAACCGTGAACAATAAATGTTTTGAATTAATTCATAACGCCAAGTCAGCCATAATAGCTCAATTAAAGACACTCATGAAGAAACTTTTAGAGCTGCTTCCAACAGTGGCAAGAATGACAAGCTAAGTTTGTTCGAAGCAAGGGGGAGAATCTGAGGGTAGAAAAGAGCAATGTGTCTTTTATTTATAAAAGAGACATCAAAATTAATTTTAAGTATGGGGGATGAAGATACAGTCCATAGGAACTTCAGATGTGATCTGCCTACAACAAATGAAAAAATCAATCCGTCAAAGTATACTCTAAAAACATCACAGGTCTGCCTGCTGAAGCCAGAACATAGCCTTATAGCAGTAAAGCCATGGAACAGCTAGAAGCAACGTGTTCATCCTGATAAAAGCAGACGCTGCTCCGTCCTTCCCATGTCAAAGCTGAACACCATCACTGTATCCACAAAGTGCTACTGAGACAGACGCTTGGAAATCCCAACGATCTGAATGCGGTATCCACTCACAGAGGGATTTTACGTCTAAATTCAACAAGGTCTCTCTTTTTTTTTCTTTTTGCTGTGGTAAGTAGATTTCAAACCTAAGCCATTTCTTATATAACCTCAAGCCCAGAGGAAAGGTCAAAATGAAATGTTACCAAGATTACTTTTTAAGACAGACTCAGGATTACAAAGACTTAAAGGTTAATCCTCAGGTAAATCTGTAAAAACTTGTATTTGATTTTTAAAAATTTATTTCTTAAACACAAGTGACAACATTTCCCTTTAAGAATCATTCAAATCCTGAAATCCTCAATAGTTATAATCCTTACAAAACAGAGAATTGGCCACATAAAGGAAAGCTAAAGCTTATCAGTAGTAATAACACATTTAGCTGACTAAAATCACTAAAACTAAAAGGACAACAGATTTCATATTCAGGTGTACATAATTTCTTAACAGATAAAAAAGTTATTCAAGAAAGTAAATGCTCATGTAATTTATGTGTACACAGCAATTTTACTGATAATACAGTAATAATAGCTCTGCTGAAGGTTTTAATTATCTAACTTGCTATTATTTTAAGCAAGGCCCACAACTGGAAACATGACTGTGAATTTCTGAATTGTATGCAGCATCTCTCATACAAAACTATAAAACCAAAAACAATACTGTCACTAAAACAAAAATCATACTATTAACAGCTACACTACTTTTTAACAAGTGAATGCTTCTAAACATAATAAATTATCACATTCATTTCAGGAATAAAAATACTAACTTTCCTCTACATAATAAATTTTTTAATGATGAAATTTAAAAGAAATTCTAATTCTCTGAATTTAAATATTTCAGAGTACAACATAAAATATCAAGGAAAAGATGTGCACAGGTTACTAAGGCACTGCCTAGCCAAATTTTCCTTAAAATTTAATAATAAACTATGGAAAAGAGAAGTAATTAGAAAATGTGATTTCACTATCATTAATCTACATCAAAGGATTATAATGATAGGAATTGTGTGCCTTTCAAATTACTCTCTATTACAGGTTTCACAGCAGAAGTGGAGAATCTCTTTGATTTACTAGTCCCTTATTAAAAAATCAAAGTAATCTGCTTACCATCTGTGTAACGTTAACATCTTTACTAAAGAGTGAATATCTTGTAAGTTAAGTAGTAGTTATGTTTTAAAAAATAGCACAGCTATTCAAACACTCATCTTAATCAATTATAAAAAGTTATAGCATATATGAAAAACTATGTAATCACTTCAGAAAGGCCAGTATCTTTCACTAAACCCAAAAACAGAAAGGGAAGTTGTGATCCTATGAAAGCATAATCAAAGGATCTTTAACATCAACACCACCAACATGTTCCACAGAAATGGACCAGCACCTGCAAGGTCTAATTTAATTTGACTGGGTTCAAGAGAAAATAAAAACCTTTAAATTTAACTCTATTAGTACAAAGCAGATTACGTTATAAAGAATAAGTTAAAATTATGCATAAACACTCCTCAGAAAAAATCTGATATTCTCTTCCCTTTAAGGAACATTAAACTGAGAAAAATGTATTTGGGTATTTAGGAGCTCATTTTACCCAAGTAGTACTACAAATCAGGCTTCTTTATCTCCAGTATACCATAACTATAATGTCCATGATTTGACAACTTCTTCCTAATTACCAACCCTAATTACAGTAATTATATATTTTATAATAAATGCAGGTAACAAGTTCCTCTGAAAGATAAATTGTCAACTACAGGGTTTTTTGAGAGATAAAAAATATGAAAGATGCTTAACCATTCCACTGAATTCATCATCTTCAACAGGTGATCATTTAACAGACACAACTCTGGAGCTCATAATGAGATCATTTTCTAATCTCATTATGAAAAGGACCCACCATCACTCGTTCCCAATTATTAATTGCACCCACCTAATGTATAAGTCGTCTAAGAAACTTACACTTTTGGAAGTGCTTAACAGATGAATGAACACAAAGGCACTGTGTTAAATGTACTAAAAGACAAACAATAAAGAAGGGAGAAGTGACACATGCCTGCAGTCCTAGTTACTCCACAAGCTGAAGCAGGAACATCACAAGTTCAAGACTAGCTTGGGCCACATGGTGCGTTCCAGGCCAATCTTGACTACAGAGGAGAACCTATCTCACAAATAAGTTAACTAATTACAATATAACAAACCACAGGAATAGGAGGGACTGTAGCTCAGCACTCCTTGAGTTCAAAAAAGACAACGCTTCAGTAAAAGAAATTCTAAATACCCTTCCTTCAAGGCTTGTTTGTTTGGGGATGGCTATGAAAGGAAAAGTTGGTAACCACGCAATTTATATTAAAGCAGAAAAAACTCTGAAGCATGTAAATGAATAGATCTGCGTAGACATATTTCAGCATATTCATACTTCAGATTTGTCATTTCTTAATGGGGTAACAAAGAAGAATGCTACAATTATAAAATGAATTTGTAAGCCAAAATCTGAGACTCTGCTTTAAAATTATTTTAATTGAGTTTAAGTCTCTAGGATATGAATTAGTTCTAGCACTCCAAACCTTATCCAATTCAAGAAAAGTAAATTTCCACGCTTTGAACAAAAAATTATTCTAAATGAAAAAAAACCAAAAAATTTAACAGGACTGACTTGTGCAACCCAGTCCCCCCTGTTCTCAGTTAGTAGATTAAGAGGATTAATATGAATCTCTAGCTCCTAAACTTCCCATTATGTGTTATCTAAACTTCCAATTCATCTTAAAATAAGTAATATTGAGCAGCTGGAGATTCAACTAGCAGTAGAGTGCCTGCCTAGCAGGTACAAACCCCTAGGTTCAATCCCAGTAGGGGCAGAGCGGAGTAACACCGAAGGCAGTACTGATAATCTCATTAGTACTAAAATGATTATTATTCTTTCTTGGTTTTTTTGAGGGGTGCTATGATAGAACACAAGGTCTCTCATGTTATAAAGGCCTCTCACGTACTCATTATAATGAAAATAAACCGCAAAAGCCAGTTGAAAAATGAATAATCCAAATTCTCTCATCCAGCTTCACCTCTACCTAGATATGGCAGTATGCTAAGAGCCCCACCCAGAAACTTGTCCTAAACTCAACCATCCTAATTATCTTCCTTAATTACGAAGCATGAAGGGATTTATGTGAAAACTATACTAATGATTTAAACATCACTCATTACATTTTGGGAAAAGAGTAACATTTTTAAAAAGAAGTCTATCTTACTCTTCTTTGTACACCACAGTACACAGTACCCCAGCATGCCATGATTGATGGTAGTTAACCTGTAAAGGTTTCTCTACCCTGAATTTTTCATCTTTGAGAATGTCATATCGCTTATTACGTGCTAAACTATGTCTCTCCCCTCATTCCCTAAATTCACTTGGAGGCCTTCACCCCTACTCCCTCAGAATATACACTTAACTGAAAACAGAGTCATTGTAGATATAATTAAGAACATGATGTGTAGTATCCTAGAGTGGACCCTTCCTAGTACATTATTAGTGGGATCCTTATAAAATAAGTTGGTACAAACACTTGCACAAGGAGATAATCATGAGAACAGGAAGATAGCTGGGTAAAAGCCAAGGAGATGCTGCTAAAACAGAATCTACCTCACAGACCTCAGAAGGATTAGAACCAATCACCTGTGAATCTTAATCTCAAGCTTATAACCTTTTGCCTAAACTACTCAATTTTTATTATACAGTAACTAGAGAAAAGTTAAATCAAAATGAGATCCTCAGAGTAGCACCCCAAATTTCAGTGCATGGCTAACAAGCCTTGCAGTTTACACTCTTAAAAATCTGATGAAAGCCACTGTAACACAGATACTGTTCATATGGTACAGTTTACTCACAGGCCCCTGATCTGCTCTGCACACAACTCCAAGTACTGCCAAAGCTGTGGGGACTTTTGACTGAAAATCCCTGAATTAATCCACAGACCCACGGGGGATGAGGGGAGACAGATTAAACAACAAACTTTTCAACCAGAAAACAAACACTGAAAATTCTTCTCTTGTATTTTTAAAAGGGTTTACAACCAAAATATTATATCTCAAAAAGTATCTTAAGAAGGTGTATAAAATGAAAATAAGTAAACTTGAAAATAGCATATTCTATCATTTAAAAAGTGGAGCTTGGGCCAGCCAGATAGCTCAGTGGACTAAAGTGCCTGCTTAGGCACAGCACAGCAGTCAGGGTTTGATTCCCCAGCAGTGCTGGCCCCACGCCCGCCCCCGGGGTGCTGAGACAGCAACTGAGACCGGGTAGGGTGGTATGCGCCTGTAATCCCAGACTGGGCACGGTGGTGTGCGCCTGTAATCCCAGCACTTGGGAGGCTGAAAACAGAATCACTATGAATCCCATCTACGTAGTGAGACCCCGTAGACCCTGTACCAAATCATTAAAAAAAAAAAAAAAAAAAAGTGAAGCCTAATATAATGACCCAAAAAAGCAGATGGAAAGCTTTCACAGGTAGACATTTTAAATTCCTCTTAAAAATAAAGACCTGTGTTCAGTAAAACTCAAAATATTTTCTGTCTTTCTTTGTTTAATCAACTTCATCCTTAGTAGTTGACAGTAATACTTCCTTTCAGAATTCAAAGAACAAAAGATTTAGAAAAAGAAAGCCAACAATTTTGTATCAGTATTGCCAATCATCCTTGGTATCCTGCCAAGCAAGAGAAGGTTCTCCTATCAGCACATACTATCATGGCATGATCTGGTCAATAAAAGATAATTCCAATATCCAGTTATGGTATTCAAAACACTTTACTTTCTTTTCACAGTTAATTAGTTCTCAGCAGAAAGCACAATAGGAAGATATATAGTTAATACAGAGTCTAAGAACAATTTGAAAAACATTAACTCCTATTCATATAGAAAAGAAAATGAGCATTAGATTTTTTACTCTTTCAAAATGTGCTCATCTAATTAATTCAGTCTAAAAGTGATCCATGGAAGAACGTTGTATACTGTCTTGCAAAAGTATATTTAAGTGAACGAAGCACTCTTAATGACAAAATCATTATTTCACATATATTCTACAGAGATGGGATAACTACAAAAAGCAGCCATTAAAGGTAGTTAAAAAGTGTCTCAACAAACAATCAAAAACAAAAAAGGGCTCCCAGCACTTGGAAGGCTGAGGCAGGAAGGCTGCCATGAGTTTGAGCCCACCCTGACCTACATAGGGAGTTCAAGGGCAGCATGGAACACATAGCAAGCTCCTGTCTCAAAAAACACACAAATAAAAACCAAGAAAAAACAGGAAAGAAAAAGCAAATAAACAAAAAAAGAAAGAAAGAAAGAAGAAGCTCTATCTCTTATGCTTCTCATACAAACTACACAGGTGACTAGGCAAGATCACTTATTCTTTTTGAACCTTGGTCTCTCATCTATAAAACAAGGGAGAACTTTTTGCTGTCATTCTCAAAATGAGTCAAACAGCAAAAACAACAATAAAATTATAAATCTTACAATTGCTGATTGATCTTTACATTATGTGACCAATATGAATTACTCAGCTATTTAATAAGAGACAGTAACATTTCTTACCTGAAAAGTTATTGCCATACAGCAAATTTCGAAGCTTACTACAAAGCTGAATCATGCTGTCCAACTGTCTGTTTATCTTGATGTCTATGACCCAGGCGGGGGTGGAACATACTGGACATCTGGTTCCAACGCAGTCACTTACACAACCACTTAAAATACAATAGACAGTTTAAAACAAAAGTACAGAGGTTGTTCTAACATATAATGGTAACTTGTAAAGTACTTGTTAAAATGCTATGCTTACAAAGCACAAAACACATAAAATCTAAATCTCAACTCATGTAATCTGATGCAAAACTACTCTGAGGCTTGATTTAGCTTCACACAGTCTGCATAATTTTTCCTTGCAAACAAACCTTAGCAGCTAAAGGGCTAAGTATAGTGCAGAGTGTAAACAGACAGTGTGTAATGCAAGGCAGGCACAATCCTAACCTCCTCTAACCTAATCTCCATAATACTCCATTTTATGTAAACACTTAAAATCATTGCAAAGAAAGCAAAAAAGTACCTTTTCTTTTGTTTTTGGATAAGTGTATAATGGTTTAAAAATAGTTTTTGGAACAAGATCTTTTGACTCTTTCATACAATTTTATAATCTATAGACTCAGTCACATCAGGTTATCTCATAGTTAGGACTGAAGATTTTCCTAACATTTGCAGATACACATGGTTTGCAAATACATATTTTTGTTTAAAGGGGAGCTGAGGCGAAGGGGATATGAGTAGAATAAGTGCCTGCCTGGCCAGCCCAAGATCCCAAGTTCAGTCCTCCCTACCAAATAGATAAATAGGAGCTCAGGGGCTGTGGCAGTTGATACATTGTGTCAACTTGGCTGAATCCGCAGTTCTGGGCATGGGGCCCTCCCCAACCCTGCAAGTGGGTAAGGCCCAACCTGGGGTGCATTGGTTCCACCCTGGGGGCATGGGCCACCCCAGAGTGACTTAGCACAAAAGATGTATATAAAGGAGTTAAGAGAGGCTTCCTGGCCGCCCTGCCCCACTTCCTTGGAGAAGTCCCAGTCTACAGAGGAGCTATGATCTTCACAGTGGAGTGGTGGTCTTCGCAGTCAGCATAGAAGGAAGAGACAGGCTTGATGGGCACCGCAGCTGCTGCTCCTCCTCTGCTCGCAATCATTGTTTTCTGCTGCCATGAACTGCTGTCATTTGCCTTGGAGCCAGCAGAATATGGACTGAAACATCCACAATCTGTGAGCTAAATAAACCTTTTCTTCCCTCATTTTTAGTGTCGGGTATTTGTCCCAGCAATGAGTAAACAGTAACTAAATCAGGAGCCCACAATCTCCCCTGAAACATAGCTTTGAATTTCAAAGCAAAATTCTGTGCACTCTACTCCACCGTTAGCCTCCCAACATGGGTGCTAGTGGGAATCAGGAATGATAATTATAAAAGCCATATCTTCCCTCAACTAATAGCTTCTTAAGTAGCCCATTCTTTTGTAGGCACAAGAATTCATTCTAATTACATGAACTAGCCTCAAAAACAAACAAACAAACCCATAGCATTTCTACTTTTTGTGTCTTTGGCTCTTACCATGATTCCTGACACAAAACAATTCACGAAAAGGTAAAAATGAATAGTGTGGTTGGGACACACCTTTGAGATCATCAAGTCCAACAAACATCTCATTTCTTTAGCAAAGGAACTCTTATGAGTGCCTCTGCTTGTAGTAAAGAATTCTAACTGGGCCAAGTACATTAAGTATGGTCACAGCTACTCACAAGGCTGAGTGAGGCAAAAAGAACACTTAAGTCAAGAGATCTAGATCAGACTGGGTAAGAAAGTGAGATCTTACTTCGAAACAGAACAAAACAAAACAGAACTCTAACTTGGAATTCCAACACAAAAAATATGCAAAATAATTACTCAGGCAATTTCAATTAATGTTTGCATATTACCCAAGGAATACCAGTAAAACACAATCCATTCCTTATGAACTACCAGCTCATTTTCAGAAGAAAAAAAAAAAGAAAGAAAAAAATCCAGTTAGTTAAGTTACCTGTCCAACACTGCACAACTACTTTGGTCTGCTTTACGTACAAGCTCAATAGCCCCCACCTGAAATGCTTTGGGACCAGAAATGCCTCAAACTTTGGAGTTTTTATGGATGGGAATATTTGCACACACTTCACCAGGTAGCCTCCCTAATTTGCAAACCTGAAAATTTCTGAGTATTGAAACATTCTCAGCAGCTCATCAGTACTCAAAAACTCTCACAGGTTTCAGACATTTTGAATTTCAGATTACTGGGCCAGGGATACGCAACCCATACTGTGTTTATTTTGTAACATTCTCAACTTATTAAACACAAGGCTGAGTGGCCTTTTGCCAGGTAGTACATGGCTGTAATCCCAGTACTTTGGAGGTTGAGTCAGAAGGTCTCAAGTTCAAGATGAGCCTGGGCTATGTAGAGACCTTGTCTCAAAACAACAACAAAAACTATTATATAGACATTAGCTCAGAACTGTGCAAAAATACATAATTTCTCAGCAGATCTATATAATCCAATGAGCTAATATTTTCAAAAGGCTGATTATCATAAAATCATGCTGGGTAAAATATCAATTTGAAGTTGAGTATAAACCAATGCTTTTAACAGTATAAAATATACTGATAGAGTCCACAGTGTTTAACCTAAAAAAAATTAGTACTTCTTTTAGAGAATATCCACGTAGGCATGTTGGCACATCCCTGTAATCCTAGGATATGGGAGGCTAAAGAATTTCAGTTTTTTATGGTGAACACACACACACACACACACACACACACACAGAGTACTTTGTGGTCCTCAGTTTTGAGAGTATAAAATGATGTGAGACCCGAGCAGCTACTGTATGCCTGAAATCCCAGCACTACTGGAGACTGTGACAGGAGGCGGCCAAGTTTAAATTCAGTTTAGGCAACTTAGTGAGAACCTGTTTCCAATTTTTTAAAAAAGGCTGTGCACAGATTTCAGTACAAAGCTCGTTGGTTCAAGCTCTAGCACCACCAAAAGAAACCTGAGACCACAAAGTTTGTTATCTCTGCCATTTGTCTTAAATGAACTATTATCTTAGAGAGTACATCGATTTTTATTATCAAGGACTTATATAAAATATTAATCCTTCAGTATCCACAAGAGATTAGTTCCAAGACTTTCCCACCTCTGTACACACCATGATTACCATAATCTATGGCCATTCAAGTCCCTTAAACAAAAAAGTACAGTATTTGAACATAACCTGCACATATTTTTAATATATACTTTAATTCATCTCTATATTACTTAAAATACATATACACTGTTGTCTCAGTTACTCTTCTCCCATTGCTGGGACAAATACCTGACACGCAAAATGAAGGAAGAAAAGTTGTTTAGCTCAGTTACTGGAGGTTTCAGCCCACACCCAGCTCACTCTAAGGCAAAGTACGACCTTTCATGGTAATGGCAAAGAGCAAGAGAGCAAAAGAAAAAAAAAAAAAGAAAGAGAGAGAGAGAGAGAGAGAGAGAGAGAGAGAGAGAGAGAGAGAGAGAAAGGGGGCCAGGGAAATGGCTCAGTAGAAAAGCGCTTGGCTGGCAAGCGCAAGGACCTGAGTTCAATCCCCAGTTCCGCCAAAAAAAAAAGAGAGCAAAAGGAGTATCAGCAGTTCAAGAAGCTAGCTTCTCTCCCCTCCTTACATTGTGATGCAAATTACCTGCCCCAGGGCAGGTGCAGCATCCACACCCACAATAATCAATCTCAAATTCCAGAAGCTGCCCCAAGATTACATGAGGCTTTGGGGGGACACCTATACACAAACCATAACAAATGTAAACATTGATACAGTATTATCTAGGAAACAATACCAAGTCTATCCATGTTCTATACAGATGCAATTTTTTTAAAATACTTTGACCCAAACTGTGGATGCCAAGGGTAAATCGAACCTTCAAACTACCACAACCCTGTCAATACTGAAATCTGTGTCCTCCCAAAAAGATGAGGTCATCCAGTGATTGTCCCAAAAAGATGAGGTCATCCAGTGATTGTGAGTGCAACTTAATTTGGAAATATTGTTTTTGTAGATTATCAAGTTCAAATGCGATCATTAGGGTGAGCCCTTATCCAACAGGAACTAGTATAAAAAAAAAGGAAAATTTAAACATAGAGAGAAATATGCACACAGGGAGAATGTCACATGAACCAGAAAGGAAAGGTAGAAGTAATGTAAGTAAAAGCCAAAGAATAGCAGGGATTACTAGCAACCCATGAGAAGCTAGTATAGAGGCACAAAACAGATTCTCCCTCACAACCTTCCAAAAGCAACAAACCCTGCCAACACACTGATTTTAAACTTCTCGACTCTAGAAGTGTTTAGATAATATCTGTTGGTCTACATTACCCAGGCCTTGATACTTTGCCATGCCAGTGTCAGGAAACCAGTACCTATAAGAACTAGACTCATTTACAGATTCAAAACTGAAAGATAGTCTTTTAAAAAAACACATTTGGAGTATAGACATTAATTCCCCCTCAATCTTGGCAAAGCTATTCGACTAAGCTGTGTAACTTTGGACAAGTTATCATCTATGAGCATAATTTTCTTATATGTAAAATGAGACTGTAGTAAGGATCCAAATAAGATCATGTAGTCAGTTATAGGCTATGAATGATACACAAACATGAAAATCAACAGTAAGCAACATCGTCACAGGATTGCTATCTGAAAAGAAACACAGGCACATTGCATACAAGCTACACTTACCTACAAAAGATGTGCTCGCATCCGCCTAAGCACACAGGCTCCCTCAGAATACGGGTGCTGAGTGAAGAAAGGAAAAAGCCAAGATTTAGTTCTTTGGTAGGAAATGTCTCGCACTCACAATTTCCCAAGTCCAAGAGGGCGCAGACCCATACTTCTCTCCTTGTCAGAGCAGGAAATACTAATGGTGCATTCATTTGAAAGGCTGTCATTCCCTGGTAACACACTCAAAATGCAACTGCTATATCCAAATTGCAACTATGAATCTCAGGACAAGTTACAGCACTATTGATAATGTTACGAGTTAGAAAAAGGAACAACTTTATTCATGTATCTCTAAACTTCTTAGTCACAAAACCATCCACTGGCTTCTCTTAACTGCTAAAATACATCTTCACTGAACAATTTCAAGCAAAAATCTTAAATCTCAAAATGTGACCCACAAGGACAATGATCAAAATACTGTTTAAATGAGAATGTTTCTTAGAGTGAAGGCAAAGGTGACAACTAGATAAGATGTATAAACAAGGACTGCCCCCAGATAAACAAAACATAGTCTCCTGTACCATAAGAATTCATGGTTTCTCGTACAAAAATACATGTTTCTCACTATGAAGTAGCCATCTATTTTTCATGGGTGTCCTGTCAAAAAACACAAACCCTAGCCATTCTTTCAGTTCACAGCAAGGTGGCTGTGAATTAAGCAAATGCAAGCAAAAATCGCTAAGGAACCAGTCCAAAAACTAACTATGGCACACTGGCTGAAGAAGAAAGAAACCAAATACTCCCATTGTTGTTCATGAAAATACCTGCAACCTCTGACAGTTCTAGGAAGGTACTGGTACTTCTTAATAAGCACACAGTAAGTCGTTCAACTCAGTGGACATAATGCAGCAAGGCCAGTAAAGCCTTTAAAGGATGAACGTTTTCTGCACTTGGTTTATTGTACTAACCCCAGACCTTTAGATATTTATACCACTATTCTCCAATTATCTCTACAGACTAGCACATATCAATAAAAAGTACTCCACATTTATTAAAAGATTAAAAGTATCACACTGCACATTTCAATAAATACTAACCTTAAAGTGAAACTGCGCTTTCAGAAAGAGCACTAATAACGGAGTACTGAGCCACATTATTCCTAAAATATTGAAAATGCTGCTCAGTGACATTATAAAAGCTATTACTTCTTAAAAGCTCACAATATCTGGTTTATCTATCACACTACAGAGAACATAGTGATAAAAATAAGACTTGTAATTCTGGTAATTAAACCTCTTCTTTCCCCAACAAGTGTGGTAAATATTCTAATTCATATTCACACTTCTGGGACGTCAACAGTGGTGCTACAGAGCTCCTGTCAAATACATTCTCTCTATTCTTTTTATTGAATGCTGCTGCCCAACCTGATGGCTCCCCACCCTGAGGCAACTCTCTTCAGCAGCCTCCTGGCTCCTTGGTGCCACGTTCAACCTAGGCCACAGGCATTATTACCTAAAGCCATCTTCACCTTTACCCCAATCCTGCTCATGACCTAGCCATGTATCAGTGCACCCAACAGGCCCCAAGACTGCTTCTCTCTCTTCTATTCAGGATATTAATAATGTAATTTCAAAAATGTACAAATGTATGCCTAAAAACTGGCAGTTTCTATATCTCTGTACCTCTCCCAAAACAATTATATGATCCCTAAGTAAAGAAGCCAATAAAGAAAAGACTACTCGAAACAACATAAGCCTCCCTAAGTTCACTGAAGCTAACTGGTACGCGCATGTGCCTGGTCACACACAGCAAGGAGTGCTCGCCTTGCCTTCTTTCCCAAAGCCCCTCCCTCCCTCCACTGAGTTTCTACTTTCCTGCTGCACCTACACCCGCCTATTTCAGCATTTCCTCAGTTGCTTCTTCTCCTGCCTCTCAATGCTGCCACGGCCCCCAGGATGCAGTCCACAGCCTACTTGGTTTTCTCTGGCAATACTTGTCTCAATGCCTTGATTCCATTCCTACTCTTTAAATTTCCTTCCTAAGATGACTCTGAACTCTAGCTATAGCTCTTACTCTTCATTCTACCAACCTAATGCTGTCACTTAATTAGTAGTGACTAAATATCTATAAATAAGTGATCAGTAGAATTATTCCAATTAGTGAGTGAGGCTCTATTTTTGCAGTGGTTAACAGATGAGGGAACACATGGAATATGTGAGAAGTACATATATGATACGCAAGCAAGCTTACAAGGGGACTCTGAAAGACGGACATAACATGAATGTAATCATTATGTACTGCAAACATGTACTAAAAAATAAAATAACTGACATACAATGGGAGCACTCCAAGAAGAAAAATCTACAGATTGGCAAGAAGCTGTGTCACAGCAAAACTTTCTAGGAATGGTTATAGCTTAGCTGAGATGTCCCTGAGTAAAAGGATTTTTCTTAAAACTAAGTGATGTAAACTCAACTTTTCATACTATTCCCCTGCCAGGAATTTATCTTTCAGGCATACTAGATATTTGCAAACAAGGAAACTTCAAAACTAAAGAAATCTAGGTGCCTAGATGTCATTGTTGAGACAAAACACCTAACATCCAAAGTTAAAAGGAAGACTTCAGCTCAGACTGTGAAGGTGTCAGTCCATAGTCAGCTGGAGCCAAGGGGTACCATGACAGAATTCCACCACAGAGAGGAAACTTCAAGGTGAGGCAGGCAGAAGGCTGGGAACACAGCAAGCCTCCCTTCCTTTTTATCCCTTCCAGGCTACAAGCCCTCTGGGTAGGGCCCCCCACACCCACAGTGGGGCCTGGGTCTTTAGTAAATACATTGGGCCACACCCAGAACTACGCTAATTCCATTTAGTGGACTCATTTCCTTCACACACCCTTCATCCACATTCACAAGGGAACTCCAAAATGCCCTAAGACTGTGAGAGACTTGAGGGGCACATCTAGATACATGCTCTAACACTAGGTAAGATTCTAAAAGCTTCCAGAAATTAAGAAACAGGAGAGAAGGTGCAGGGGCTGGAGATTCCATCCCAGGCCTGCCATGCCAGCCTGCCCCCAGAGCGCTGAGACAGCAACTGAGACTTGGGCGTGGTGGTGCAGGCCTGTAATCCCAGCTCTTGGGAGGCTGTAAACAGGCGGATCACTATGAGTCCAATCTAGTAGTGAGACCCTGAACACCCTGTAGACCCTTCCCTAAATATACAAAAAAAAAAAAAAAAGAATGCTACCAAATAGTGCAGTGAAGCCTTAAAAATAATGCAAAATTATTTTGTATTACCAATTTTATATTCGATCATCTACAGAGCATGTTAAAAGGTAATAGCTCATAAGAAAGCTCATCTTTAAAAGCAGAAGTATGGAAGTTAATTCACAATATCTACAAAAGAAAATGGGAATATAAAAAGTGTTTGGAAATGTAGAGATAAATGCTTGAAAATGTGAAAAGATGTGTTCTGTGTAGAGTACAGAACTTGGAATGAGGCAAACGTGTTCACTACAGTCTCTGTCCTACTGATTTGATCAAATAAGTTCATATGTAATTTTAATATTAAAAAATTGTCAAAAGGCATCTGACAAGGATATTTATTCCATCACTGCATATTATAGCAAGAGAGGGGAGAAAAAATCCTAAGTTTTTAATAAGTAAGGAAAAAGCTAAATAAGCTATGATGGATCTATTTGATATGTAGTACCCTCTTATCTGAGGCTACAAATCCTATACATAGAGAATCTCTTAAAGGGTACAGGAGAAATTGATAATCTTAAATTACTAAGCCCCCTAAGGTATTTAATATGATAACTTTTACATTTTACAGAATTCTCAAGTGTTTCTAAATTGTGGACCAATGTGTTTAACAAAAAACATACAGGTTCTCCAAGTCAATTAAACTATGTCTTCATCTTTAGGAGACTAAAGATAGAAAGTCTTCAATGAACGAGGTGAACACTGATGATATGGAAACGTCTTGTCCTGTACAGTTACTTTGTAAGCCAGAATAAAGTAAATCACACAAGAACATTTTTACTTTACGAGCTATCTCCCAGGCCTGGAAACTCTTTAAATTATGTCTAATGGCTCTGAATCAGTAAACGTTAAATAAATATCCAATAGCCAAGTGGGCAACAGAACTCTATAATGACTACAACGGCCCCTCCTATGGGCAAAGCTAGATGAGCCACGGAACGCCATGTGTGCCTGACTCACAGCTGGCCGCTCTCTCTGCTACTCCCTCTCCTCCACAGTGAAACAGTCTGCGTAACTGATCATCTTCCCAAGAGCTCAGGATCAGGCTGGGAAACACAGCAAGACCTTGCTCCAAAGTAATACATTAACTAGTTTTATTATTCCACTATTGTTTAACTCACTGGTTTAATTGAACTAAATAAATGTAAAAGTGTTCCATGTGTCGCGCAAGTTTTTCTCCAGCAGTCACCACCTTACATAACATTCATGTAGTCAGTCACTTTATACTATGATTACCCACAAGGGGACTATGTGGGTGGCAGTTTTGCTCTAAATCCTAGAAGGCCTACATTTCCATCTGTCCTGAGACCTTAGTTACCATTCAGTACAAGTAATTAGCCCCAGGAGTCCTGGCAATTCGGGTGAACTAACTAGGCCAATTTGATGTCACCACATTGAAAATACGACCCTACCTAATCTGTTTTTTTCACATATTAATTTAACAACCTATGTATCTGTAAAAATGTGAACCTGTCTTTACAAAATGAGTAATGTAACTGAAAGAAACATCACTCAACATGCTATATAAATCCCACAAATAGGTAAATTTGGAGGATATGATGCAGCCTGAACACCAGCAATCTGTGCCCCTTTTAACATGTATGTTAAACTTTGATGAAAGTGTTACATCCAGTGGACACCAATATGAAATCAGCAAACTGGAAGCATCTTTAAAAATCTCATGTACAGATATGACCACAGAATACAGGAAAGCTACATTAATTGCATTCTTTAGGAGGCTAACTACATGAGTCACTAGACCGTTTTATTTTTAGGCTACTGATTGTTAAGCAATCTGACCCTATCTTAACTCCCTGCCCACCTGACCCACCCCTCAGCTATGCAATTCCTCATTAATGTACGTTAAGGTACAGTTACTTGCAACAATCCCTCCACATCATCAGCAATGGTTCCACTTATAAAAACCTACCTGGGCCAGCAAGATAGCTCAGCAGACTAAAGTGCCTGTTTAGGCAAGCTTAGGCAAGTGCAGGGAACATGATTCAATGCCACACCAGAGCAGACTGAGCAGGTCAGAGCCCAGTAAGGTGAGGCACGCCTATAATCCCAGTGCTGGGGAGGCTGACAGCAGGAGGATCACTATGAGTCTGCTGCATAGTGAGACCCTGTAACAACCAAACACATTTAAAAAAACAAAAATCTATCTGTACCTTACAGTCCCATTCTAAATTTCATAAAATTTTCTTCCTACACTCACCAAGGTACTCTTCTCCATATCCCCGTCCTTCACCACAATTCTCCTTAAACCGTAGACACATTTTGCCTTTCAAAACTAAGCACGCGCCCAAGGGTGGACAGTGCATCAATCACCACTAATGCACAGCCTCCATGGTTTCTTATTCTAATGAATAACCAATGCCAATGCAAACCAAAAGGAGCAATCACACCATGTGAGGGCCACTGGCCTCCACATTGAAAAGTCCTGCAAGAAGGTCAAGAGCTGAATGCTTTTGGAAATTCATCCTTTACTAACATTAACTAGCACTTACCAGGTAACAGGCAAGGTTATAAGAATCCTGTTTAAGAGCTTACTGAATTATAACAACCTAGTAAGGTACAAACTCCTACTAGCTCACTTTGCAAATAAAGAAAAGAAAGCATAAACGATCAAAGAGCATGCTCCAAATCACTGATCCAAGATCTGAAACCAGGGCATCTGATTCAATTCAAGAACCCACACTCTTAACCACTGGGCTATGCTGCCTCAAAGGAGAAATGTGCATGTGTGTGGAGGGGGGTGGAGGTACTCTTAAAAGTTGTAGTATTTATTTTTAGTAAAAGTGATTTTAAAATCCCAAAATACAACTGTCACAGATGCTAAATCCCCTCACCCCAAAAATGAATCCAAGAGGTCCCTAATTATTTCAATTCACAAAGCACCATCACATGACACCAGGGGCTTTTATAGGGCTGCTCCTATTATCATTTCCTGCCTCCTACAGTGTTTTCTGCCAGCCTCTCAAATGCTAAAGTCTTCCTGCCTCATTTTTCCAACTCTTTAAATAGCTTCTTTCTATCTGGGTGTAAGGCTTGGCCCTAACACAAATGTCACATCTGGCCTCTTGAACACTTTCATCAGCTTCACCTTGAAGCCATATTCATGTTAAAGGTCAAGAAAGGATGTCCTGAATTGCAGCCAATGTACCCTCACCAGCAAGTAACGCTTGTTGCAAAATAGAACCAATGTGCTACACAAGACAGGTGACAGCTGGGAACATCAGATAGATGACAGCTGCGAGCTGCATGTGAGGGTAATCGGGGTAATCACTAGCCACTGGGTAGAACTTTGAAACTCTGTAAAAAGACATACTGACAAAATTTCAAGTAATATGACACCCTCTGACTGGTGGGAAGCTCGAAGGAAGCAGCCCTCACTGGGCTGCTCCAGCAACATATCAGGTAACTGTGAGGGCAAAGACAGGGAGGCGAGAAGGGATGTATTTTTCTTCTAGGGTATGCTGCAACTGTCCATGATTTAGTCACTCCAGGTAGTGCCAAACTTGCAGACAATCAGATGAGAGCAAAATCACTGCTATATTATCTATATAAGATCCCCTGTGTTAGAAAAGGATTTTTAAACTTAAGACAGGGTCCCATTAAAAGTGTGTATTAAGCCTGTGAGCCAAATCAATCCAGCAGGCTCTTTTCAATACAGTCCTTCAGCAAACAATGTTTTTACATTTTTAAGGAAAAAAAATAGAAACTATTTGTGGTCTGCAAAGCCTAAATGTACAGTGTAAGAAATGTTTAAAATTTAGTTCAGCATTCACTGGTTCATACAATACAATAAACATGCTGGCATTCCATACTTCTCTCTAGCCAACTGGATGAGACAAAAGTGTGAGGGCCAGGGACATAGCTCAGTGGTACAAGCGCCTGCCCGGCAAGCGCAAGGTCCTGGGTTCAATTTCCATACCAAAAATATATAAATAAAAGTTTGGGCTGCTTACCTGTCTACCTTCAAGTCTTTTGGCTCTTACTCTCAATTCTGTACAGTTAGAAGGCAGAAAAACATTTAGAAAGTGATTAAAAAGTGAAAGGAGCGTTGCTGGATCTTATAATAACCTATAGATAATAGATATTCATATAGATTACCTGCACTCTTCTGAATCATTCAGTAAGCAGAGGCCATCTCTTTTTGCATTTTTATGCCACCTGTTAATTATTATTTATTCTATGACAATCACACCAATAATCTGTATGTGTACTTTTATTTAGTTCCTACCTTCCTACAGAATATAAACTTTATAAAAGCTGGAATTTTTTCTTTGTTCAACAACACAACAGCCAGAACAGGGTCTGGCACTTTGTAGGTCCTCAGTACATTCATCAATAATAATAAATCCACCCGGAGATTGAGCTAATAATTACAGAGACAAAAGAAGAATGATTTGGTTCACTCAATAATGTCAAAGCTGGCACCTAAAATCAGGCAGCCTGACTACGGTCAGAGTGGAACACTATGTTTCCGAACTGAAATATGCCATCTGAATGTCTAACTTTTGTTGAACTATTAACGTGTGAATTACTATCGTATTTTTACCAAAACCAGAAGTGCCAATTTTAAATTTTTCTTCTCAGATGGATAATCCATGTGCTTTGGAAAAACACACACAATGCACAATGCACAATGCACAATGCCTCATGCACTCACTCTAACAAAAACACCACTTTTCCCAAGCCGCGTTACGATGCCATATTGTCAAACAGGTCATTTTTGTAAAACAAAATGTAACTGCACAGCGTGGTGACAGTTAAATCCTTTCATTTTCCTTTTTTCTTTTTTTTAAGCTGCTGAGCAAGTAACACAGTACTAACCCCAAGTTGGAAATTGGGTGAAAAATCAAAACAAAGTCCAAAAAGAAAATACAGTTGTGACAGGTACAAGCAAAAATAAAACCCACCAGGATGATCTCCACGCAGAAATACTGAGCTGTGCATGCAACAGGTGCTCACTAGATGCTTCCAGAAGAAATGAAAACAAAGGCCTTTGCTGAGTTTTGCAAACCTTCTTGGATTCTATACACCAAAAAAAAAAAAAAACTACAGAAAACGAAGCTAAAACACTCATGATAATGTCTTACAACGGAATAACCCTGAGGAAGCTACAGATGTAGCTCAGTGGTGGAACACAAGAACACCCGGGCAATTTGGGATGAGGGGTGCTGGGGATCACCCAGGGCGCTCTAACCTTAAGTGACATCCCCAATCCTTACTGTGAGTCCTGTATACCTAAACCTACAATCTACCCGGGCTGGGGTGGGAATTTAAGATCCTCCTGCCTCAGCTTCCCAGAGTGCTGAGATTGCGGGCACACACCATCAGCACATTTTGAGGGTTTGTCCTGGCGCTGGGAATAGACCCCAGACTTTACAAGCGCTAGCTAAGCAGGCACTCTGTCACTGAGCCACATTTCCACACACCACCCGCCCCAGCCTTTGGACCAAAACAAGGAAATGAAAAACAGTAACAGTGCCCTGATATCTTTTATTTATCTGTAACAAGGTATCTAGCCCTCCCATATCAAAAGACGCTACAAGAGAAAAAAAGTCATGAAGGGCTGCCTTGCAAGGAACAGCCGCCGCGACCCCTCATTCACACCTGGGTCCTGGTGGACATCCCTGAGGCGGAGGCAGCACGGGACTCGGGCGCCCCGGGCCGGGAACCGGCGAGCGGGGGCGGGGCCGGAGCGCGGCGCAGCCTCAGGGGCGGGGCCAGGCGCGCCTTAGCCACGCCCCCAGGCGGCCCCGCCGCCCAGCGCTCCGGAACCACCGTTTGAGTTCCGTTTGAAAGCAGAGGCGGGAAAATGTTCGGGACGGAAGGGAACGGGGTGGGGAGCGGAGAGTTAGGAGCGGATCGCTGCGCAGACCCCTTTCCCGCTGGCCAGAAAGCAGGCGGCGAGAGGCGCGGAAAGCAAGACCCAAGACCCACGACCCACCGCCCACACCCCCACCCCGGCCCCGAGAGGCGGCGGCACCCTCGCTGGGCGCGTGTTTACCAGCGCGAGCAGCGCAGCAGCTGCTCCAGGCGGGCGAAGGCGGCGCGGCTGTGGGCCCAGGCTCCGCCGCCCGCCGGCTCCATGGAAGGCGCGGGGCACGGCTGGTTCCCGGAACGGACCTTCGGCTGCCGGCTTCGCGGCATCGCCCCGCCGCAGCGAGGGCGGCACCTGGGAGGGCGGGAAGCGGATGAACTCCGGCAACGGCGGACGCGGCGCAGATAGCGGACCGACCCGGCCGAGCGGTTCCTGCGACTGGGCAGGCTGGACGCCTAGGGGAGGGGCCAGCGGCTCAAGGCGCGAAGGCCGGGGCGGGGCCGGAGCGCGGCGCGGGCCGGTGGGCGGGGCCTCGTGACCGCCGGAAGTGGGCAGGGGAGCGCCGGGGCGGTGCTGGAGATGCGGGGAGGACTTTGGCTCCTGGGAAGGGTTTGGCGGAAAGAAAATCACAAAGGGAGAGAGTTCAGTTGAGCATTATGGGTAAAGAATGGTGTTTTGACTACTGTTGGACTTTGAAAATCTTTGCCCGTGCAGTTGAAGGTGTCACTTATTTTTCTTAACAAGGTATCTTTTCCCTTCGTGCCCTACGCCAGTTGTGGGGTGTAAGAGTCGAATAAATACAAGGAAGGTGTCTGTCTGTCTCCAGTTGTAAGAAATCTACACAAACGCATGCTTTAAAACTTGTGGTTCACTTTAAACCAGGACCAGTAAGATTTCAAGTGTCTGCCTTCTAAGGACACCCCAGCCCCGCCCTTGCATTTTTCCCTACCTGCTGACTCACCTACCACCCAGCAATCTCATCCTAAGCAGGGGCGTTGCCTTAGCCTCTTAGCTGGTATCCACGGAACAAAACAAAAATTTTGGCCTGTAATCCCAGCTCCTTACTCAGGAGGATCCCAAGTTCAAGGCCAGCCTAGGAATTTTAGCAAGGCTCTGTCAAAATGAGATTATTTTTAAAGGTTGAGATTGTGTCTCAGTTGTAGAGAATTTGCCTGGCCTGTGCCAGGCCTAGGTTCTAGGCCCAGTTCCAAGTCAAACCAAACCACAAAAACGTTCATTTTGGTAGTACTGTCCTCTGGTTAACAAGGCCTGTACCAAACTGCGCTGTCACTTCCCACTCTGAGAAGGCTTTCCTTATGATCATATAAAAAGTCCGTGCACCTTTCCATTGTGGGGTAGTTCCCTTTGAAATGGTTCCCCAATTAAAAGCATTTCAGGCCCTTCTTGTCTTGAACAAAGAATTGAATGAGAGAAACAAAAAGCAGTGCCAAAAGTGTATTGAAAGATGAAGGGTGTCTCCATTACTTTTTTCTCACTGTTGAGATAAGACTACCTGACATCCAAAACTAAAGGGAAGAACAGTTTACTTAGCTCACAATTTGTGGATGTTTCAGTCTATACTCCAAGGCAGAATGGCACATGGCAAGGGCAAAGTTCACAGCAGCAGAAAACAGCAAAAGCAGCAAGAACAAAAAGGGAGGAAAAGCAGAAAGCAAGCCTCTTTCTCTTCTTTGTGTTGCATGCAGGCTACCCACCCCAGGCTGGGCATATTACTGAAACCCATAATCCCAGCATTGGACCATGAATCAATCAAAAACTCTAGGGGCCGGGGACATGGCTCAGTGGAATAAGCACTTCCCTGGCAAGCGCCAAGGGCCTGAGTTCAATCCCTGGTTCCGAAAAAAGAAAAAAAAAAAAAAAAAAAAAAAAAAAAAAAAAAACCTAACTCTAGAAGCAGCCCCATGACTGCATAAGGCTGTGGTAGAACATCTAGACACATACTGTAACAAAGGAGTATAGGAAAACTAGTTTGGCAGAATGAACATGGGCTGAACAAAGACAGGAAAGGATAAAAGGATACAAGCAAAAATAAAAATACAGTGTGCCTGTAATGATGGCAATAGTGAACTCAGAAATAAGCAAGGTTACTTTCCTATCTGCAACTTCCTGTCACTTTCTTTCCTTCCACACTTGATGTTACAGCTCAAATAGCTTGCTTTCAATAGAAACATCTGTATTTTCTAACCTCCAGCCACGGGTCCTGAATTTGAAGAGCCAGTTCCTTCTTCTGTACTCATATGTGTGGGTGTGAGTGCATGCGTGAGCACAGATGCATGTGTGTCTGTAAAAGATGGACAACCTATCTAGGATACAGTACACCAACAGTGTGTAACGTTGTGAAATTCTTGGACTAGGGATGTAGCTCTGCGATAGAACATATACACAAGCCCCTGGGTTTGGTGCTCAGCATAAAAAGACAACAAAACACTTTTAGAGGAATTATCCTAGAGAAATGTAATCAATCCACAAGTCTTACTGAAGCCTTAGTTTACTACATTAACAATGTCATCCTCTCACTTTCCAAAGGCCTAAATGGCATCTTACCCTTCACAGTTTCGCTGCAGGACCTCCTTTGAACATGAAAGTTTAGTTGTTGCTCCATTTCACTCTTGGTGTATTCATTTCCAATTAAGTCGTGTATTCAAGTACCTTAGACTCTTAAAAGAGTTCATCTTTCCCCAGGGTAATACTCTGATCCTGACAGGATTCTGAGAAATACAGATTAGCTTGCTTTAGCCTACTTTTGTGGAGGTTTCAGTCTATACTCCAAGGCAGTCTATACTCTATACTCCCCCCACCCACATCCCTGGTTTCAGTTACCAACAGTCCATCTGTATTTCTATTGTGCTACAAAGGCATTTCCAACCTACATCTCTTTCCCAATCTTCAGGTTCAATAAACTTGTCAAAAAAATGTCTCAATGGTGATTTTTTCTAGTAAACTTTTCTCATATTGACTTGGATGTTACAAGAAAAATGCAATATCTATAATACCCCCTCACATTTCAGTCCATAGTTGTCTGGCTCCAAGGCAGATGAATTGGTAGACTAGCTTAATGAAGAACTGCTTTTGGTGTGTCAGACAGGAAGCAGAGAATGAAGGGAGGAGCCAGGAAGGGATATATAGTATAACCCTTGGGTCATGCACTCAGAGACCTGGCTTTTCCCACCAGGACCCACCTCCTAATAGCAAGTCAGCTATAACCCGTCAGTATAATGCAGTGACCTCCCAAAGGTCCCACCCAAGATGGCATGAAGCTTTCAGTAAATATCAGATGCTTTCAAACAGTTTGAAAACAATTGATATGGAGTAATAAGCACTTAATATATTTTCACGTTTTGGGACAACTTTTATCATTATTGAGTGGAACTAAGCCAATTATATACTTTAAAACTCTTATGAAAGAGTATATAGTCTGCACAAAAAGGGCCCATTCATCCTGTAACAATTAGGACAGTTACTTGCTGTAACAATTCTTTTGCAAAAATAACACGATAATTCATGAATGAAGCTTAAATCCTATGCAATGATCACAGTCTGTTTTATTACCATCTAAAAGCATTAGCATCTACTATTAGAAATTGCCCCAGATCAATGTATAGCACAACCAATGAAAATCCTTTCAAAATGGCCTGGACTGAACCTTAGATAGTAACCATAACACTTCTCATGGAGTGTGAAGATAACTGTAAATTCTGCCCTCTACATTCTTCTGTGGCTCAAGTACATTCTCTGTCAGATACAATGTTTGTGAGGACTTTTATAAAATCCAGAGTTAAATAACAGTTTGAAAGCAAATGATAATGGAATAATATGATAAGTAATGGAATAGACAGACCACCTTGGAATGTAGGACTGAGGTGTCTATTACGTGCATTTGACTGAGCTGATCTTCCAATGTGAAAAAAACTATTAACTTAAGTGAAAGTGACAGTCCTTGTGCTGTATTTTCTGGGATCCAGCGTGGCACAATGCTTAGTGCACTGAGCTCAAGACAAGAAAAACTGGATTATAAATCAACCCCTGACCTTTCCAAAGATTGCATCTACGGATGCATTATTTAACTGACCTTAGGAGTTAGTTTCAACTTTCTAAAGTTTAAAATTAGTATAATCCAACCAAAAGGCTGGGAGTATAGCTCAGTAGTAGAGTACACACCAAGCAAGCGTGAGGTCCTGGACTTAACACGCTGCAACTCCTGCTTCAAAAAAATAGAAAAAGAAGGAAAAAAGACGTGTATCAATCTTATATTCCTAGGATTGTTATAAAAAAGAATTATTGATTATGAAATTGTCCTAAACCAAAGGTACAGCACAACCAATGGTAATCCCTTCACAATGGCCTACTGAACTGTAATACTATATATATTAAAGCTTAACTCACATTAAGCACTTAATATATTTTCAGATTTTAGGACTAGTTTTATCATTACTGGGTGGAACTAAGCCAGTTACATGCTTTAAAATTCTTATGAAAGAGTATACATTCTACACAAGAAGGAGCCATTCATCCTGTAACAATCAGGGCAGAGTTACTTGCTTTATCAATTCTTTTGCAAAAAATAATGTGATAACTCATAAATGAAGCTTAAATCCTTTGTAACTGTGGAGGACCACCTGAGCAGCTCTCCTTGAAAGAAGAGCGATTGTCTCCATTTTGACTGAGCCCGACCCTATTTACTTGCATTGTTAGGTACAGAGCTGGCTAGGACTTCTGTTTATCTTTCAATTGGCCTTAAGCAAGGTGTATTGGTCTAGCTGAGGTGCTGGTGATAGTCTTTGAAGGTGACGTGTGTGTTTCCCTGGTAACCTATACCTGCTGCTCTTTAATGGGAGCCGGGTTGAGACAGGACGGTAGAGCTAATGCTCCCGTGGCGCCAGCTGGGATCGAGCCTCGAGACAGAGGCTATGACTTCCTGGGACTTGAAAGGCTACACCAAAGCTGAAGCACCAGACTTACCAAAACATTAGATACTATATAATGCAGATTACTCTCTCTGCATGTTGCAGAGCTAAATTTAGGTCACCCACCTAGCTCAGCTCATAGTAGTCTCTTTCCCACAATTCTCAGTCAATCCTCAAGCCACTCCCCTATTGAATAAAACCGGATGAGGCCCTGGGTCGCGCTCTTGTTCTGGAAAGCCATCTTCGTGGCTGGACTTAGAGCCCCTTGACTCCCTGATGATTGAAAATATAATTTAGTGTCTTTATTTTCGCTGTGGGTAGCATTGTAAGTGGTAGATTGGAATCAACTTGATGGGTTTCCAATAACGTAACTTTGGGATTATAAATATTGGCTTCTTGGACCAAGACGAGGTCCAGGAAGTGTCTCCTACATGTAACAATCACAGTCTGTTTTATTACCATCTTAAAGCATCAGCACCTACTGAATTCCTAACACCATCCTTGACATGACCTGAAGGCTTAATAATGAAAATCTTCATAATTTTTGTTTAATTAGCTTGCAGACCTTTTATTTGCATCATTTTGTTGCTCTTTTAGGAGGAAAACAGCCTCTGTCGTTTGAAAAGGTTAATTTATCCTATGTACCATAGACAGATTTTTATTAACCAAACGTACCACTAGGGCCAAAATTAATCAATACTCACCATGCATGGACACCATAATGATTAATGTGGCTTGATCAGTTCACTTATGTCTACATGTATTGATCCAGTTATTGGCTGCAATGGACTATACTGAGAGTTCTGACGTGCCACATTCTCTTTAACTTGCACATATGGATTCAATCTCAGTGTCAGAAGAAACTTCCAGTCAGGGAAGGATTATCAAAATTTCTAGAACCATCTAGTAAATATTTTGAGATGGTTTTTGGAAGGGTATTAACTCTGTTTTTGTGGGCACCCACCAAATTTCTGTCGAAGTATCAAAAGCAGCTTGTCTAAGGTTATAGTTACCATTAATATGTTCCTGTGGCAGTTGTTATAAAGGTTTTGGTATCTCCCATAGTTCATGATCATTTATCAAATTTGAACACAGATATTTCACTGGTCATTGTGTTTTGTTCAGTGGACTTCAGAGTTCAGCCCATTCTACTTTGTTTTATTGCTTGCTATTTTTGAGGCGATATCTCAGTGGATACCCCCTTTTTCAGTGCAGTGTAATTACTGAAGCACATAAAGCAGTTATAGCAGGAATTTATCACTTTCAGGTGGAAATACTCCCAGCCAAATAAAAGAGTAGGAATGCCAGAAGCAATTTATAACAGGCTCACTGACATTTTGTGTTGAGAAGTTCCACCACTGCATAAGCATCAAGTCATAAATCTCTGCAAACGTGATTAAAGCAAGCGAGCGCTTCTTCTTCGATGGGGCACTATAATAAAAGAATACTGTGATGCAAAGCAGGAAAATTCTGTTGACAAAAATCACCAAAAACAGCTGTCAGTAAAATTTACAAACAGCTTGTTGTAAATTCTGTTAGATTTCAGCAGCTGTTTGTTTGCACATAAAATGTTCATTTAGGAAATGAACATTGGCCCTCATTTGGGTTCCATTGTGTTTCAAAATTTTGTAATCAGCTTAATCAAGATTCACGCAATAATTTAAATTTCTTTCAAAAGGCAAGTGAGAGATATTCAATATACTTAAGGATAACTCACACATAATATATGTTCAATAAATATGGGACTAAATTATGCATCACTATGTGCCATTATCTATAGAAGTACTCATTAATTACCCACTCCATTTCAGCTTTTTTCCATCCATATATACACTATTTTGGAAATTGTGCCTATTTTGCATTGTACTCCTCCACTTAAGAAAGAAGGAGAAGGAGGAGGAGGAGGAAAGGTGGAGGAAAAGAAGAAAAAGAGGGAGAAGAGGAGAAAGAAGAAGGAAGAGGAGATGGAAGAAGGAGGAGGAGGAGGAGGAGGAGGAGGAGGAGGAGGAGATCCAAAGTAGTGAGGAGGTTGAGGCAAGAGAATCACTGTAAGTTTGAGGCCAGTCTGGGATGTATAGCTAGTTCAGGGCCACCTGGATGACATATTGAGACTCTGCCTTAAAGAATAATAATAATAATAATAATAATAATAATAATAATAAATAATAATAATAAAATGAAGGCTGAGTGTGGTGGTATACATCTCTAGTCCCAGCTACTTGGCATGCTAAGGTCAAAAGATTGCGTGAGCCTAGGAGTTCAAGACAAGCCTGGACAGCATAGCAAGGCCTCATCTCAACCTAAATAAATTAAAATAATAAGTCTTTTTTAAATAGTAAGAGCTACAATAACCTCATGGCTACATAACTAAACAGGAACATAGCGTGTTTAAAAATATCTATGCCCCTCAAAAACATGTGTACATGTATTTGCTTTGTGCCATTTGTAGGTATTGAATTAATTTGGAAAACTGGGAAGTTCAGGCAAATCAAAAACCATTATCTAAAAAGACTTATAGCAGCACACCCTTTCTCTTAATTCTTAAACCAGACATACACAATGATTGTCTTTCCTTTCCCTGGCTTACTCAAAGCATTGAAAAAGGTATATCCCATTGGTCTGAGTTTCTATAAGAGTCTAGAACCCTAACTATTGCTCATTTGGATAGATACTAGTATCATTGCACGTGACAGATGAGGAAAAGGCTCTCCAAGTTTTTAAGTGACTTCCCAAGGACACACCTTAAAATAGCAGAGCAGGGAAATAGATCTAGGTCTGCCTGACTTCAAAGCCCACGTTTTCAGTACCTACATAACCTAGTTTTAATTAAGTTGAACTTCAAAGAACATTGTTTAAGCCTAACTCAGTTGAAATACCAGAGTAGATACTAATTTTGAGCACAATTATGCATTGTAAATTACAGAAGTTTTAAGTTACACTCTGTCAGAGAATTTACTGCCTAGTTACAAGGATAATATAAGAAACAATACAAATAATATGAAACAAATTATAATGAAGTGTTCAATTGTGTGGTACAAGTGTAAGTATCACAAAAGGTTAAGGGAGAGAATGCTTAAAATTGGTCGCTGAAGATTGGCATAATTATAGGCAGCTCTGTGTGAGGCGTGAGAGTGGAAGTTAAATCTTGACAGATGAGACTGAAGTAGTAGAAGGGAAAAGGAATATTATTTCATGATGACAAAATTGGAGGAAGCCATACATAGATAGGGTAACATGGACACGAGTTTGACTAGAGCAAAGATATTACATTGAAATATAAAATTGCTGATTTTGTAGGTCCACAATAGCAATCTCATTGAGCTCAGGCTAGTATTATGTAGCAGTGATTATGGCTAGTATACAGCTGAATGAAATAGAGAACTACAATTTGGGGAACAATCAGTGAAATGTCACCATCAGAAAAGCCACCAAGAATCAACAAATAATGCCTGGGATTATTATCTGCTCCCCTGTCACCCTTGGAGATTTGGAAATATCATGTTTCGATAGTTTTCAGAGAAAACTCTTACTCTATTCAAAGTAAATAGAGTAAAATTAAAGAACAGATTTTTTTTTTTTTTAATTTGCCTTTCCAGGGCAACTCGAGCTAGGAAAGAAATACTATCAGATTATTAGTAATGATGCACAGTTATGTCACTTTAGCATCCACTAAAGTGGGCTCTTCGGAGTCATTTATTAAGTTTTTAGCAATTTTGCCCAGCATTTGTTTAAAATCACCATTATTTAAAATAATCTTATGTGAATTTAGAATTTTTAAAGTATTACTGTTTTGTTTGTTTTGTAATTTGAGACACGGGCTCACTCTGTATTTCAGGCTGGCCTTGAGCTCACTCTGTAGCCCAGCTGGCCTGAAACTCTCAGCCATCCTAACTGCCTCAACCTCCTCCCTCCCTCTCAATGCTGGGGTTACAGGCTGTGCCACCATGCGTGGCTTTAAATTATTCTTAAGGTAAAGATAATACTGAAAGCTTATCACATCCTGTATTGTACTATGTTTTTATATTATACTCTTGATGTTACTTTTTTATATAGCAAAAACAGTATAGTACAAATACTCTTCATTTAATGACCACTATGGTTTGTGTCTAATTGTTCCCCCAAAGCCTCATGCAGTCATAGGGTGGGTACTTCTAGAGTTTGAGATTAATTCATGATCCACTGGGATTATGGGTTTTAGTACTACTGGGATTATGGGTGTGAGTGCTACACCCAGCCTGGGGCGGATTGCCTGAATAATGTAATATAAGAGAGACAGACTTTCTCTCTCTGTTGCCATTGTTGCTGCTACTCCTCCATTTGCTCTCTTGCTGTTTGCTACCATGGAAGGCTGCCCTCTGCCGTATGCCGCTCTGCCTTCGAGCTAGCCGAGTTGGACTAAAACCTCCAGTAACTAATTAAACCTTTCCTTCCCTCATTTTGGGTGCTGGGTATTTGTTCCAGCAACGAGAAGAGTAACTGAGACAATGACCTTCCTGTTTAACAACTGTTTTTACTCATGACATGTCCTTTTTTATATACAGTTCTGCTTATCTTGCTTGTAGAGCCTTGGTGTCTTTTTTTTTTAAAACAGTACACCTTGTTTAAACAATACTGTTAATTTTTGCTGATTGTACTATACTGTATGTAGTTTTGTGTTCTGTTATATACTGCAGTACAGACTAAAAGATGTGCAAATAAAAAAGTTATCAAGTTGCAGGGTTTTTTGACCATTTCTTCTGAATGTTGTGATGTACATGTTATATATAATTTCTCACATGATGACCAATCCATTTAACAACCCAGTAGCAGGAGCAGAACTTGATGGTTAAGTAAGGAGGGTCCACATTTGAAGGAATGCTCTTGGACCCCGATATCTCTTGCTACTCTGGTGTTCAGTGATGGTGGTGTGGTAGCTGAAGTCAGCCATGAGGAAAGTATTTATACCACAGTTAGTGCTACCAGTTGCGGTTTGACTTTTTGTGCATTTCTTTTTTTTTTTTTTTTGAACTGGCTCCTAGCTAAAGTCCAGCCCTATTTATGTTTCATATTGACAGAGGGTCTGGGATCATTTTTTAAAAATGCATTTGGTACAGGGTCTCACTACACAACTTGGACTTACAGTGAACCTCCAGTCTCAGCCTCGCCAGTGCTGGGATTCCAGGCATGCACCACCCCACCTTGTCCAATCTCGGTGGCTCACTCAGCATGCCCAGGACTAGGGCCAGTGCAGTCTGTGGTACCAGGAATCGAACCCCAGTCCCAGAGCTTGCCTAAGCAGGTGCCTAGACTGCTGAGCTATCTCTCTGGCCCTTGGGCTCAAATCTGTACTCTTCTTGCTTCAGCATTCCCAGAGTGTGGGGGTTATAGACTTGCACTACCATGATCAGCACAATGTATGTTTTTTAAAAATTATTATTTTACCTCAGTGTAAAATATTTTCCTAGTATGCACAAGAACTGGCCTCAATCTTCGTCATCTCCAAAAACCAAAAGCATATTATGTCTGTAGCTATTATACTGTGAATAGGCACAAAAATACAAATCACATTCCTGACAAAACAAGTTTTGCTTCTATAACCACTACAAAGACAACAATATACAGTGTATTAATTATTGAAAACTGTCCTATTAATCAGTTTTGAAACTGTGTCATTGCTCTTTGTTTCTCAATAAAATTATTTTAAAAAATAAAACCATGAACATTAATCAACATATGTAGGCTGCAATTCCTATTGTTCAGCATTTACCAGAACATCCACCCGGGTTTCAGGCTGTTCCACTTATGCTCCCAAACCTTGTGCCCTTGGCACAATATGACATTCAAATGTCCACTCCTCTGGGACTGTGGCTGAACTCCACAGAGGTTCAGCATCTACACATGTCCTGAGTCTTGAGATCCTGGGTCCTTTGGGCCTCCCCACCCCTCCAGTGCAAAACTGTCAGTAGCTACTAATTGTGAAGGCTTATACCATATCAACACCACTCTGTTAAAACAAGGAGAATGCCTTTTCCCAAATTTTAGACATAAACTAATTAAGTGTTGTCTTGTGCCTTTCTTATCTCTCAGAAGAGTTACAGGAAATTGGCTCTTTTTATCAGTCTATGACAACCTGGATTGAAGGAATCCTTCCTATCTCACTTTCTTTTCTTTGTTCATTTCCAGCACTGCATTACTTCACATATATTTAACCTATTTATCTAATTTTTTATCTGAAATTCTTCATTGAATACATGTTCCAAGAGAACTGGAACTTTTGCATATCTACTACCTTATACTCAGAATAGCACCAGGAACCCAATAGATAGCCATGTGAACTAATAAATAGCTAAGGAGAAAGTAGCTGAAGGTATTCCATGCCCAGAATCGACTTGTTTCTTTAATGCAAGAGGATATTTCTGAAATCTAATTTGCTTTCTTTCCTTTCAGGGTATTTATTTTCCTTAGATAGTCCTCAATCATTTGTGCCCAAAAGTTCTCTAAAATTCCTCACTTCTTCTGGCTTCTCAGTAGGTGCTGCTTAGCTAAAATCTACTTCCTCTTCCTACACCATCCCATGTCCATATATCAAGTTGTGATTGAAACAGTGACAACATAACCCAAATGTCTGCAGAAAAATAAACCTAAGAATATATGAAGTTGAGTTTGCATGTATCTGTGTGTAGTAGAGATCAAACCAGGTTCTCGTGCATGATAAGCCTATATTCTAAAATCAAGCTACGTTTCAAACCTCAGCCCCCAAATATGTTTATTATTATTATTATTATTATTGCATTTTATGGTACTGTGGATTAAACCCAGGACCTTTGCACTAGTGTATGATAGGTACTGGCCTAAGTACAAAGTGCTAAATCATCATGGCCCTGATTCAATGTGGTAGAATCCCCAAAACAACATCTCACCTTCCCAATGACCACATCGCCCTTCCCCGCCCCAGTCCCGGATACCTTTCCTGCACACACGGGAGCCCCCAATCAGCTCCTTGTACGTCACTAAACGCTCCCAATCAGCTCCTTATGCGTCACTAAACCTGCCCCTCAAACCCCGCCCCTAAGAAAAGTCTGTAAAATCTCAGCCTCCCTGTCTCAGGTCAGAGGATCCCCCATCTCCCTGCGGTCATACTCTCCATGTCCTCCTCCATGGCAGTAAAGGCCTTTCCCTTGCTTTCTTGTACTTCTGCTTCTCGGCTGCGCTGGAAAAACCTAGCAATCTACGTCTTCATTCATTTTTGAAAATATTTAGTTCTTTTTTTTTTTTTTTTCCTGTTTTGGGTGTTTATTTGTTTGAGATAGGGTCTATAGGTCAGGGTGGCCTTGAACCCACTGTGTAACCCAAGCTGGCCTTAAATCCACAGCAATCTACCTGCTTCAGCCTTCCAAGTGCTAGGATTACAGGTGTGAGCGACATGCCCAGGTGTATCTTGATTGACTGATTGATTGATTGATTGATTGATTGACTGACTTTTTTTGAGGAAGCATCTTGCCAGGTAGTTCAGGCTGCCCTTGAGCTGACTATGCAGCTCTGGCTGACCTCAAACTCACTGTGCTCCTTCTGCCTCACCCTCATTTTTCGCTTTGAGGCAGAATTCCACTACATTGGATGTGAGGTGAGGTTCTTTTGCTGTAGCCTCTCAGAGTGCTAGATTACAGGCTTATGCCACCACACATAACCAAAGATATTTTTTAAATATTCATTTTCTTAACATTGTAGGTGAAATCTTTTCTGTAGGGTGGTTTGGGAAAATTCTTGCTAAGAAGTTTGCCTTAGTGGAGTAGTAGCCAAACCCAAATAGCACAGGCTACTTACCATGAGGTACGGAAAAAGCAATCACACACTGTGCCTGATAAAAATTAAGAGAAGAAAGCAGAAGGTGCTACATGAGAAGGGAGTCGAGACAGCATAGGTTTGGACTTTCCAGGGAAAGCACTAGCATTTGGGTGGCTGAGAACTTTAAGAGAGAGTCCTTAATCATAGAATACTTTGAGTAGTGAAGAAGACTGCTATGGAAACAAATCTGAAGTCTGTGGATGTATAGACCCTGGTCCCTTAGAAAATGCCATGTAAACTATGAAACTGAAATAAAGATAAGGAAAGTTACTGTCTTAGTAGGTCCCTTTTACGCCAGGAGAAGTATCTACATGTAGTGCTTATAAACTGTTATGATACGACCAGAGGGCGGAGGGAGGGAGGAAGAGAAGGAAAGTAGGAGCAGAGAGGAGAAAGGAGCATAAGAGAAGGAAAGGGCTAGGACAGGGTGGGAGGAACTTACAGTCTGAAATTTGATCTTTTATGGCAGTAGGGCTAGGTAACAAGCGTTTCTGTATTTTTTTTTTTTATTAAGATAAAGAAACAATACTTCCTGCCCCCAATGAGAAATGATTTGCTAACAGAACAAGATGGAAAAGGCTCTGGTTAGGTTTTCTCAACCTCCAATCATCTCACTCTCTATACTCTCAAAACCATCCATGCCATAGGGGCTCATCCTGCCAGATAGCCCTTGTGGAGGAAGCATATTACTGGAGTTTTTCTGATTATGTTAGCTTCTCAATAGAGTTCTATTTTTCACACACACTGAATTCATGTCAAAGATTTTCACATCTTTCTGGCTTATTGCTTTAGGTAACTGTGGAGGCTGTGATAGTAATTATCAAAACCAAGAAAGATCAGGAAAAGGAAAAAAATGTCCTTTGTTTCCCAACTACTTTATGGTAATAAGTACTCAAAACTAAAAGGAGAAATACATTTTAAATGTATAATACAAGAATTCATGGGTCATTGGTGGGGTGAAGGAGCAAAGAGAAAAGAGGAAGGGTGAGTTGATTACTAATGAACCAAAAAAGAAAAAACAAAGCAGTGCTCTTAGCACTCTGGGTGGAGAGGAAAGGAGATCATGACTTCAGTTGTGGACTGTGCAATTAGTGACTTAGTGAGACCCTGTCTCAAAATAAAAAATAAAACTGGAAATGTAGGTTAGTGTGAAGACTTTGCTTCTACCCCCAGTAACACACACAAACACACACACACACACACACACACACACACACACACACACACACAGAGCCAGATGGGCCTGGGGGTATGCTCAGTGGTAGAACTCTTACAAGGCCCTGAGTTCAATCCCTAGCAGCATGAGCAAAATGCTTGGTTCATGCTGAACCTAAAGCCAGGACATTCTGAGGCAGGAGACTAGGGCATGGAAAAGCTTGCTGGGGCAGTAGGTGTGAACTGTTAATGACAAAATACCAGGATGTGTGCCGAATAGCTCTCCAAGCCCTGCAAGTGAGTGTCTCGTGAGAACCTAATAGGACAGCCCACATCTGACACCAGCCTGAATAGTGGGACACACAAGCAGGAAAGTGCCATGAGTGCTCTGCTACTGTACTCTCATAGTAGTCATTTGTGTCCTGTAAAGTACACTTATTTTCCTACTTTTACTCGGTCCAAACTTCCTCTGCAGAATCTGTTTCTTTCCTACCTTTAATACATGTTAAATGGAGATACCATTTGTGTTTGTTGTAACCAATTGTGCGCTCAGGACAAAAGGAACCTAGAAATCCCACCGAGAAGGAGATTCTGCCATCCAAGAACCTGGTAGCAACTCACCACTTGGACCATGTTTTAAAACATGTGTGCAGAAATGAGCAAGGACAAAGCCAGCAAAAGAGACACTAAACAAAATGAAACCCAAACAGCAACAACAGAGGCATGTTTGTGCCCATTCTACCTTCCCTATTTTTAACACTAAATTATTTAATAGTTGACTTGTTAATTTAGTTCCAATAAATCTCCTACATCAAATAGTTACATAAAGCTTACTACGGGCCAATCACTATGCTAGATGCTAGAAATGCAGGGACAAATGAGTGCTGAACCTTGTCCTCATTGAATTTACAATCCATGATTCCCTTCTTAGCTCCCACATAAGGAAAATAATAATTGCCTTCTCATAGTGTTACTGGGAAGATCAAATGAAAGTACCTTAAATAAGAGTAGTCTGTAACCCATACATGTGAGAGATTATTATTATACTTCTCTTTGTTCAAATTCAAAATAAGAAGTACTCAGCCAACCCCACATTTGTTAAAGTTAAAACAAAATTGCTAACTTAAATTGTCAGTGCACAATTGTCTTTAGAAAAAATACTTTCTTTAAAAAACCTACGAAGATTTTGTGAAACTCCTATTATGATCAATACATAACGTGACTTGCTCTGAAATTTCTCTTCTATATTTCATTTCCAAGTAGGAATTAAATTTCTTGTCTTGAATTATAGGGTGCCAGAATAAACAGTTAAAGCATTGAGCAAGAATCACAAAATCTAACTCATTCGGTCTTTGTAGGTGAACTGCAGACAAAAAAAATCCTATAATTTAGAGATATCCTTAGACTCTAGGTAATTTTTTATTATACAACATCAGTACAATATAGTGAAAAATCTATACCTAAGAATAATTCTTTAAAATGCTGAAATGAAACAATCATTTTATCTCTCCCAGAGAATGAGCTTAATTTTTAATCCAGAAACATAGCCTGACATCTTTTATTTGAATATTATGTATCTTTAAATAAAATTACAGCTTTAACATGCTCACAGATCAAACGATCTTGGTAAGCTCATCTCTGTCAAGTGTTTTATAATTATTCAAAAAACTCTGAAGTGTTTCTTAAAATGACTATATTTTGTATTTCAAGTATTACTTATTGACAAGCACACCAGTTTTGAAGTAGTGTCTGATATTAAGACATATAGTTTTTGGGCTTTCCCCTGGTTTTGGTTTATAGCTGCTTATAACCCTTGAGATTTTTCAACTAACTAGGGCCATAAACATCTTTTCTTAAAATATTGGCCTTCTGTCTTGGTTTCCTCTGATAGCTCCAGATTAGCTCCCAAGGTGAAAGACAGCCTTCCCCCTCCTTTTTAAAAATAAGGATCCCCCTTATAAGCCTTTGTTTATGTTAATGAGGTGATTTTTGAAAGGTCTCTAGGTAATCCCCAGATTGAGGGTTGGTTGCCAGGGAACCTACCAAGTACTCACAGGGTTTGAACTTAAAATCTCACCCATCTACTCTCTGGAGAAGTGAAAGAGTATCTAAGCTTAAATTCATCACTGATAGATGATGATTTAATCAATAGCATTTATATAAAGAATCAATAAAAACACAAAGAGATAAGGTTCAGACAGCTCCCAGATGAGGAAATATGTAGAGTTCTTTTGGAGATGGATCCCGAGAAAGTATGGGAGCTCTGAACTTCCTCATACCTTCTCTCCTCCCTTCCCATGCGTATCTCATTACATAAGCTGTGGCAAGACAGAGGACAGTGCAATGGGTGGTAAAAAAGAATTTATTAATATCCAAAGAATATAAGGTGAAAGGCCACTATTGTTATATTTGATTTGAATATAAGGAGGAGTATGAAAATGTCATACGTGAAGTGCTTCTGTTACTGTGGGCAATGGGATCCTGGACAGATTTCTAGGTTCTTGTGTGTAGTGAACATAAAGAATTAGACATGGCATCCAATAATAAGAAAAAAGCAGCAAAATAATAAAATTTAATTAGGCAGTGTTACATTCAGAGTTAGCAAGCTCATGCAGCTGAAAGGAAAAATGGCAGGAACAATGGAGGGCATTGGGCTTAATAATTTAAATTGTTGCACCAGGTCTAGGGCTCCTCCCATTGGGTCTTCCAGAGTGTGATTGACAGGGTTCTGAGTCAAGTCAGCTGAATCTGCCACACATGTCCTTTCCAATAATTCACTTTGTTGCAACTGAACATATGAGATGTAGTTCATATGCATGAAACTTCAATGAACTCCAGGTGAAAAAAGGTTATTATAGCTCATGGCAGAATATCTGACTCAACGGGTCCTAGTTTGGGACTTCAGAATTTTTGAAGGCAGGTGCCAGGGGCCTTAGTTTTTCTGTCTCTGCCTCAGGATAGGAGGCTTTAGGAAAAAGGTAGGAGTGTTGGGTCTGGGTCACTGCCCAGGTTCAGGGGAGTGGTCTCATCACCCAATTGTGCTATTATATTACTTTCATCAGGTTAAGTTCGTTGTATTGTCCATCCATCTCAATTCTATGGATAATGACATAATGGTTTTGTTTGACATGGTCCAGAGCCATTGGCATTTCTAGAAAGACTCCTTCTGAGTAAAATTAATTGACAGATGTGTTAAGATTGACTAGACTTGTACAATCAACCATTAATATTAATAGTCAAGGTGATCAGAATAAATTACATATGTTTGTGCTTGAAAGAGACTTTTGACATCATATTGTGGTAGGGGAAGAAATGGTATTCTTTACAGTATGAAAGCAATTAGGTTATCTAGCAAAGTAACAATTCTTATGCATAGTTCACAAGGGGGTAAAGTTAATATTCTACAGACTGATTACTCAGCAAAAATATGCCTGTAATAAAGCAACACTGGCACCATGATGTCTCACTTTTTCTTCTGTATCCTTTGCAATATGCATTGTAATAAATTGGTAATTATAAGTATTTTCCTGAGATCTATGAACCACTATATTAAGTTACTTGAACCCAAGGGGAAGAGCTTGCAATTAGTATCCAAAATGGGGACAGCCCTAGAAGGCCAAGTTACACTACTCCATGTGGTGTCAGAACTGAAGTGAATTAGAGGACACCTGATTGGTGTCCACTGCAGAACTGATTGATTGGTTGCTGGTAACTGGAAATTCCTACACACTTCTTCATGACTACCATGACTGACTGTTAAACAAGAGAATAGAAAAAGCACTTTGATGTTTGTTTTTGCAGTACTATGAATTGAATCCAGGGCCTGGTCCTTGCTAGGCAAGCACTCTTTCACTGAATGATAGACCCAACCTATACTTTGATTGTTATGCCTATATTTTCAGAAGAGGTAATCTTAGGCAGGTAGTTATATATTACCAGGCCTGAGGGACAAAGAGGAGACCTAAAATAGCATGTGTTACCAGTTAAGTAAAAATGATTTCAATGCATAATGCATTCATAATCATTTGTTAGGTCTCAGACCCTAAGTGATCCCACAGAGCACAGTGATGTCTCATGGTTATACACTGTACACATGCCATCTTGGATCTGGCCTCCTAGTTGTTTAAATCCAGATCAAAGAATACAGCACTCCTGGCAACCACATCCTACAGCCCAGTGGTATTCAACAGAGACAAGCCTAAGACATCACCTGTTTGGCATCCACTCAAGAACTAATTGATTGATAATAATAATATCATATATATG
>NW_004524592.1:1488035-1489875 GCF_000260255.1 Octodon degus | reverse complement strand
AAGCAAGTAAACATATGAAAAAATGCTCCTCATCACTAGCCATCTGTGAAATGCAAATTAAAACAACACTGAGATACCATCTCACCCCAGAAAGAGTTCATGATATGATATATTATATATGTTTTGATGAATATCCAAGAACAAAGGATAAAAGTTAAAATAAGAGGGGAGATAAGGGCCTTTCTTCCCATGAAGAAAGTATGCCTAGTTAATTAATAGTTCCTCTCTAATCTCCAGGCTGGATTGGCACAAACTTAGAAATGCAGAGCAAACAGCTCCCTTTGAAACAGCTAAATAATTTTCTTCAGGCCCTGAACCCACAAAGCTACTCTAAAACAAGTTGCACTGCTCTGTTTATTGATATAAGGGAAAAAGAAAAATGATATATTGGCATCTCTATTTCTGGAAACCCTTCATGGTGTACCATGAGCTTTTTGCTGGTTATTTGCAATAAACACTTCCCTAACTCCCTTCTTTTGTCTGAAATTTTATTCAGTTTCATGAAATAAAGGACATGGATTCATATAAAATTAACTTTTTCAATATCAGGAATAGAAATGTTCTTTAAGACCCTCCTGCCTTGAGCTTAGACCTCATTTATATTAAGAACTCACCTTTCTCAAATTCTCTTTCATAATTTCCTTACCTGATTAAAACCCTGGAGAAAACATTGACCATCTCAACAGGACTTGAAGATGTTTTGCGGTTCTAAAATAACCTCTAAGTAAAATGTTGAGAAGCAAATAATTATCCTAGATCTCTGAAACACAGGAATAATGTTTTATACACACATGAGTGTGTATAAAAATATACCCAAACTTTTCTGCTTTCTTGCTTGAAGGTGTAACTCTCTTTTTATCTATTTTACAATAAATTCTACCTCAACTTCTACATGGCCTCTGTGTCTTGGCCAAATTCCTTTCACAAGGGCACAAGGAATTCAGGACCAAGGAAGAGAGGAGTTTCTTGCTCCATCAGGACTCAGATTCGTGGTACCAGAAATGTTAATTTTTCAAGATAATTAATGCATTGATCTTCTCAGAACAATTTCCCATTCATTTTTTTCTTGGTCATAGGAACTGACCCCAGACCCTTCTCATTGAGCTATATCCTTTTAGATTTTCATTTTTAAACCCTCAAGTACACTGTGATAAAATAAGTTACTGTGATAAAATCAGCATAGCATTGGCAACAAAATAGACCTGAGGATCAATGGAATAGATTAGAAGATGCAGAGGCCTCTAGGCACACACTCAGTCACCTGATCTTTGACAAAGTGGCCAAACACGCTCACTGGAAGAAAGATAGTCTCTTTAACAAATGGTGCTGGAAAAATTGGCTCTCTACATGCCAAAAACTAAAACTTTACCCAGGTCTATCACCACACACTAAACTAAAGTCAAAATGGATTAAAGAACTGAACATTAAAACAGAAACACTGAATCTCCTGGAAGAGAAAGTAGGAGGAACTCTTGAAGACATAGGGGTAGGCAAAGAGTTCATGAACAAAAATCAAATCGGACGGGAAATACTTGAAAGAATTAACAACTGGAACCATCTCTTATTGAGAAGATTTTGCACGTCAAAAGAAATTATCAACAAAGTGAAAAGACAATCCACAAATTTTGAAAAAATCCTAACTAATAAGCTCTCAGACAAAGGTCTGCTGTCTAGAATTTATAAAGAACTAAAGAACACTATGGCCTCTAAATTTAAAGACCCAGTCCAGAAATGGGCATCCGAGATGAACACACACTTCTCAGGGGATGAAACTAAAGAAGCAAGTAAACATATGAAAAAATGCTCCTCATCACTAGCCATCTGTGAAATGCAAATTAAA
>NW_004524592.1:1480878-1487902 GCF_000260255.1 Octodon degus | reverse complement strand
TTCTAGGAATGTAGACTGGTGCAACCATTATGGAAATCAGTGTGGAGACTCCTTAAAAAACTAGGACTGGAAATCCCATTCAAGCCTACTATCCCCCTACTGGGAATTTTCCTGGAGGAACTTAAAGCGTCATATCATAGTGATATATGCGTACCTATGTTTATAGCAGCACAATTTGTGATAGCCAGATCTTAGAAACAACCAAAATGCCCATCACATGAGGAATGGTTGAAAAAGATGTGGTATTTTTATACAATAGAGTATTACTCAGTTATCAAGAACGATAAACTCGAAGCCTTTATATTTAAGTGGATGCCACTTGAAGATATACTTATAAGTGAAATAAACCAGACACACATGTGTAAATATCATACTGTCTCCCTAGTATAAAAACTCAAAAGAGGAATTACATATAGAAAGCTACAACACAAATAAAAGCAAAGCAAGAACTTGGACAATGAGGATTGGACAATGAGGAGTGGGCAAGGAGAAAAGCTGGGAAACATGACAGGGGCAAAGCCATGCATTTGTATGCATGAGATGGGTGGGGCAGTGATCCTGGGGACATCAGCAGGTTTTTGAGACTAGCAGTTGGCTGGTGAGATTCTCACCCTGACTAACTGTATATGCTGGTGCCTGTGAGCCAGGCGGCTGCACTGAGGGTGGCAATGTGTAATAGAGGGGTCACGCTTGGAATGCCTGCCATCCTGGTCTTCTAAATATGTACTTCTTGACATGACATACCAATTATTGCCATAATTTCTCGCAAGTAAAGGATTTTTTTTTTCAAAGCACAATAAATGAAAAAAAAAGATACAAGAATAAGAAAAAAAGTCACAGGTCTGTCCTGTTACACTTCTGTATATGGTTAGATTTCTAAATTTCTTTGTAAAAATATGTAAACGTTTATTTCTAGTTTTTTAAAATTATTTTCTTTCATATTCTGTAAGAACTTAAAGTTCAACATATCAATATTTGATGGAAAATACCTGTTCCATGATATGCCAAAATTGTTTGATATTTAGACAGATGGGGTAAACCAAACTGCATATATTGCAGGTTAATAATAAGCTTCTCTTCTGGAGGGCTAACAACCCAAGCTAGCAGATCAAAATTGGAGAAAAGGAAGGGCTGAAAGGTCAGCCAACATTTTGGCCCTAGCCTTTCAAGGTCAGTGAAGACTCGGGACATAGGAGAACCTGTACTGTAACATCATATAACTCAGTTGTACTCCAAATTTTCTGATCAAGGAGATTATGGAGCCACAGAGGAATGTGATCGATGCTGTATAGTGTGCCTGGGGAGAGTCACATGGAGAGAAAAAACATTCTCTCAGGCTTTCACAGAGAGCAAAGTGGTCAAGCAATGGCCATGACTCATCCTCATAGCTGACACTGACAAAGGATCTACCAAGTGTGGTACAGGGCTACAGGATAAATTCTGAGGGTACTTGACTGACCTTATCAGATACAAAAGTTATATTTCTTGTTATATAGGTCTTGCTTTATCTTGGTCTTAACCATCTGGCAGAAAAATATAAAAACAAGGTATATAAAGTAAAGCCATATTAATACGATGAGCTGTAAAAGACTCAAATCAATAACTTCTGAGGATAACCCACTAATATTATAGACTGCTAGACAGTGTTGGATTTAAACACCTATGGTAGCTGAATTTAAACACCTATAGTATTTAGATGCCAATAGAATATCCACCTCTGACAGGACTAAACAAAAAAAGGGGGACAAAAAGGAAAGATCATTTTGTATTTATATATACAAAATAGTTAAGATAGATATACAGCTACTTTCGCTTAATTCAAAGAGAAGAAAGAGGTGTACTAATAGTGTTTGGACAAGAGATCCTGTCTGCTTCTTGTACTATGGATAACCACTAAGAAGATAACAATGTACAATGTATTGATTATCAAAACTGTCCTATTAATCAGCTTTGAAACTGTCTCATTCGTATTTGTTTCTCAATAAAATTAAAATAAAAAAATAAAGGCTCAAGTCAACAACTTCTGACATTGCCAGTCATATGGAAAACTCACTATTATGGACTACTGGCCTATTTTGGAATAACTTGCTGAATTCACACACCTATAATATTTAAATGACAAAACTAAACAAAAAGGGACACGAATGACCATTTTTTTATCTGTATATTCAAAATAGTTAGGATAGATATACAGCTACATTCTCTTAATTCAGTGAATAGAAACATTTGTTCTAAAAGTGTTTGTAGGGGCTGGTGAGATGGCTCAGTGGTCTAAAGCACCTACTTAGAACAAGCTTAGCAAATTACAGGGACCGCGGTTCGATCCCCCAGCACTACATGCCAGCCAGCCCTGCCCCCTGGTGGGCTGAGCTGGCCACACACACACACACACACACACATAAATAATAAATAAAAATTTAAAAAAAAAGTGTTTGTAAACAGGATATTAGGTCTGCATCTTTACAATGAATAACCACTAAGAAAACAATGTATAATGTATTAATTATTGCAGCTGTCCTAGTAATTTGATTTGAAACTGTCTCATTGCTATTTGTGTCTCAATAAAGTTATGGAAAAAAATTTTCATTTTTTAATTTTGAGAAATTATCTTGCTAAGTTGCCTAGGCTGGACCTGAATTCCATGACCTCCGTGTTTAGCGTCCCAGCATGCTGGGATTCTAGGCATGTGCCACTTAACCCAATTTGTCATTAACTTTGGAAAATAGAAGATGTTATATACTCTTTATGAAAATAAAATAAAAAAGTCTCATCTTTTTCACAAGCTCAAATATGTTTGAAGTTTTTGTTGATAAATCAGAATTAATGCCCCTATTTCTTCACTTTGTTTAAATTTGCAACTAAATAAGCCTAGAACAGAACCAATTTATTACAATTAAAGTCAAGTACAGATATGGTACCACATATATAGAACTGTAATGCTATAGCATGTAAGATTAAACTGACTCATTATTCTTAAATTCATAAGGTTAAGGTGTTACAGATTTTAGATCTATACAAATTTTTTTTCCTCCAATAAGTGATTATAGATAATTGGATGTTATAAATTGTAAACAATGTGGTCCATACAAGCATGAGGAAAAAGCAGACCTAAGCATGAAGTATTTAAGCACAGGTAGTACAGTCTTTATAAGCAGGCATATTTTAAACTCAATTTGTTATGTGTCACAAAACCATTAAAATAGTTTCAGTACTGGTATGATATATTATGAGAGCTTCTATGCAAACATGAATCAAGACTTCTATATACTGTCAAGGCAACAAAGAACCCAGCCTTCCAATATGAATTCTATGCAATATACTTCTTTGGGCAAAATCTTAGGGTGAAAAATGTCACAAGTAGCCTTGCACAGTGACACAGGACTACAATCACTCTGCACTCAGAGAGGTTGAGGCAGAAACACCACTTTGGACTACAAAGTGAAATCCTGTCACAAACAAACAAACAAACAAACAAAGGCCACCATAAGGACTTCTGAAAAGAAAGGACTTCTGAAAAGTAGTATTTATAGTATGACATTTTTCTACATGTTGTTCTTCATATACTACTTAGCACCAGTGGTTTATATAGTGAAATGCTGGTGATAGTGTTGATGTTAACACCACCCAGTGTGCTTTGTCTTAATGTATACTGGGTTTATTCTGAAAATTGCCCCTTAGAAAGTCATTCTTTGTTTTTTCCCTTTGCCCAGCATTTATAAAGTCTTACCACACACACACACACACACACACACACACACACACACACACACAGAGCTCTTAATTGATGTACTAACTACTAACTGCTGGTGTTCATGTTTAGGAGAAGAAATTAAATAAACATTGGTCCCAGGACTACCTGGACTATAATCTTCACTAGTTATTCAGAGCCTGGGCCATCTGATGTTCTTCAGATAACACTGAGGTATGGGCAAAGGACTTACCGATTGTGTTCTTCATTTAAAAGTAGAATAATGTTTAACTGGCAGAAAAATAATTTTTGTCCAAAAAATAACAGAGCCTGGCTTACGAAAAGAAGGTTTGTTGCTCTCTCAAAGATATTGGGGCAGAAGGGAAGGGGAAAATATTTTGAATGATACAGATGGTGACTGAGCCTGGATAAGTGACCCAGCTTGCAGCCTTCATGTCTGCTACCCCACTATCCTCCTTCCCTTCCCATGAAAGCCCTTTTAAGCACCTGAGTTCTCCAAGCTGGTCTTTGTTTTGGCAATGATGGTTCTTCTACCACTATCCATTCAAGGTACTGATATAGGGGGAAAAGCACAACTCCCAACCTACTAGGTTTTAGGCATGCCAAGTTCATATCCCCAAAATTGAAGAATGAGTAACAGTGGAGGTTAAGAGCAGAAAAAATTATTGAAAGAGATAGCTCTTGAGAGACAGGAGGGGACCTAAAAGTAGGTTGCCACAGACTCCACTTCATAGGGCAAGTTTTTATAGAGCAAAATCAGAAAGTGGGTACCAAATCATGAGGTGGGTACAACACAGGCCAAAACAATGATCAGCCAATAAGATTACAAGTATAGCTGCTTAGGCGATCCACTGGGAAAGCAGGTCACACAGAAAGGGTAGGGGGAAAGAGCAAGGCCTTTTTAGGAAAGGGTGGATAAGGAGAGGTCCTGGTTACCCACCTGTGTGACTGATGCCTGCCTAGACTTTTGTGGACCAGGTGATACCAATTATAGTATAATTTTCAATTTATTGCTTGTCCATCAAAGATGCATGCAGGCCTAGTCTTTCTAGCTTTCTCTTGAGTCCTGGCCTTCAACAAATGTGCCTCCAGCCTCAGTTGTAATCTATTCTTATCTTCTACGCTGACTCCTTGAGGACCTGCCCTTGCATGACTGCCTATAATATTTCTAATTAACTTAGCTGTCTATAATAGTACTAGGCCCTTAAATAAACTTGATTTCCTTCCTACCAGTTCTTATCTCCCAGGTGTTGACTTTCAAGTGGTAAGTAACAGACTTAAATCAGTAACATGCCTACAAAAAAATTTGGGAAAAAGTATCATACTTATTATTTTATGAGGCTTGGTGTGTTTTTAGTACGGTAAAGATAAAGCCTCTTTTTGGAAATAAATATTTTAATTCACAGAAATGAAGTACAGGAAGAGTAACTTTAAAATTGTGACTTGTAAAAATAATAAACCTTTATTATTTTCCAACAAGACTTTACAGGGGATAATATATTCATTCTGCGTTAAGTGAAATTCAGAATACCATGAAACATTTTACAAAAGTTTAAAGTTATAATTAGCAAGACACATTTTATATAAAAACTAAGTAAAATATAATAAAATTATTTGGAAAGTATGTTTTTCTAAACAATAATCATTTCACAGTTTGTCTTTGGAGCCATGTTACTGGCTAGATTATCTTTGAAACACATCATTGAGATCAACTGGAAGACATCTAAAGAGTATAAGTTGCAACTATAGAAAGCCCCATGAGATTAGAACTCAACCTAAAAATTATGCTCAGTACTTCCATGACCCATCTGTGCTGGGACGAGAAGTAACCACAAGCTAAATGCTAAGTACCTGTGGTGCGAGAGAATGTAGCGGGAGGGCGTGCACTAGTGTTTCTTGTTTCTCACTTGCATGGGTGGCCTTGACAGCATCATAGTTAGGAAGTCCACTCAGTTATCTCCCCTTTCCAATTACCCACTCCAGGGAAGGCTGAAATTTACTCAAGTATTAGGATTCTTTGATAGTTAGAATTTAAAAAGAGACTATATTGGATAGAAAAGATATTATCAAATCTAGAATGAAATAGATTTATTCCTACATGCTAACAAAACAGTACTGTACCACAATTTCCTAATATTTTGCATGTGATGCCTGTTTTCTATGCAAAATTAATTGTCTTTGTTTTGTAGAGAAAGTATTGTGAAAGATTTGTGAACTGCTCATTTTCCAGATGATATAGGGAGAGGCTTCAAAACACATTCCCTGATTTTTAAGACAATCAAGGGGCCGGCGAGATAGCTCAGTGGTCTGAAGCACCTGCTTGGGCAAGTTTAGGGAAGCTCAGGGATTGCAGCTCAATCCGAGGCACTACATGCCACCACAGCCCTACACTCAGGGTGGGCTCATCAGACCGTACACACACACACACACACACACACACACACACACACTCAAGAAGACAATTTTCAGAATAAGAGGGACAAACACTTTCAGAAATATGATAACAGAAGCAAGATGATCAGAAGATTAAAACCAAAAACTTAAACTTCATTTCAGAGAAAGTGTAGAGGGTATATTATTTAACCTTGAAGAGTTTGGGATTCTAAATGATGAAGGTGATACCAAGAGAGAGACGTCTTTCTTTCCTTCTCTTCTCTCCTCTCGCTATCGTTCCTCCCTCCCCCTCCCCTCCTCCTCCTCCTCCTCCTCCTCTTCCTCCTTTTCCTCCTCTTCCTCTTCCTCCTCCTCCTCCTCCTCCTCCTCCTCCTCCTCCTCCTCCTCCTCCTCCTCCTTTACATGTGTGGTGTAGTGGACCCAAGGTACTGTACTACTACTAAATGACGTTCTTAGCCACTTTCTTTTGTTTTGTTTTTAGACAGGAATTCCTAAAATTGTCCAAGTTTGGCTCAAACTCACAGTCCTCCTTGCTGATATTACAAAAGTGCACCACCACGGCTGACTACATCCTTTTAAAAGACTCTTGCCTGTGATTTTAGCACTTAAGAGGCTGAGGCAGGAGGATTGCTATTCTGAGGTCAGCCTAGGTTACAAAGGTAATTCAGAGCCAACCTCGACTACATACTGAGACCCTGACAACAAAAAAAAAGAAAGATTCTCCTCTAGTGCCCTGTAGTCAGTAGTGATACCAGATATCGGAGAAAAGACCACAAGATTTAAACATCAGAGACTTAGAACTGGCAAAGGACCACAGAATTTTACTCCACTCTAGAAACATGACTACTTTCCTGAACAAGTGTTACTATATTTATTTATTTATTTATTTATTTATTTATTTATTATTTATTTATTTATTTA
>NW_004524592.1:1478657-1480101 GCF_000260255.1 Octodon degus | reverse complement strand
TCAGCATCTTGTACAGCAATTAACCACTAAGAATATATGCAGTGTATTATTTGTTGAAAAATAAAAAAATAAAAATAAATAAAAATAAAAGTTAATATGGTTTTCTAAAAGTTTCAGAGTCAAGCTCTTAGAATTTCTGCTGTTGTGATTAATAAAATGTTTTTTTAATCTAAAAAAAAAGATTATTTGTCACATTTTTTGGCTTATGTTCTACATTTTAAAACTTTTTTGACTTTGTATGAGTATATGATTGTAGTATATAATGATCACGTTCATTGTGGGAAGTCGATGTATGTACATAACACGTCTGAATTTTCTGCACTTTCTTTCCGCTCTCTTCTCTTCCTCCTCCCTCCATTTCTTGGTCTTCTGATTTCAGAATGGTTTTCAGTTATTGTCTATGTTCTTTTGAATTAAATTTCTCAATAAACTGAATTCCACAGTACACTTAATTCATGCTTATCAAAATTTAATAGATTTCTAGAAAATTAGCAGCACATAAAAATTGTCAAATTATTTAAAATGTGTCCTAATGGGTTTTAAAAATTTACATGTTTCAATGAAAAGTGCACAGGAAAAAATTATGAAAATACTGGACTGTGGTAACTTCTGTGTTGTTCCTTCAAAATAGTCTCTATGGAAACCACAATCACCTGTTGTTTTACTGTATCTCTCTGAAACTTTCAAATTCATGAAAACATAAATGATAGGTGTCATATTATGACAGATATCCTGAATTGATGATATGAGTACTGGGACTTTAAACAGTTCTCTCTCTCTCTCTCTCTCTCTCTCTCTCTCTCTCTCTCTCTCTCACACACACACACACACACACACACACACGCAATCAATTTAAGTTTCTATTGCATCTCTTTGTCACATTGCTCCAAATTGATTGGCTTGCATCCATTACAACATCCACCACAATGACCTGCCCATTTACAAAGCTGCTGACAGAGCCCTGAATCCTTCCAAGAGGAGTTCATGCCAGTGGAGACCTCCTCACAGTTCCTCAATGTAGCTGCTCTTGTGTGAGAAATCCCTAATCCAAAGTGCTTCCTGAAAGACCTGTGGAACTCAGTGCCCTGACTATCCCCACAGAGCTGTAATTGATGGAGATCAGAGTTCGCTTGCCTTCCACCCTCTATACTTCCCTCCTTGTGCCCTGATTTCCCCCAGAGGATGCTGAATTATTGCCCTCTCCCTTCTCTCAGTTTTCTTGGAGTGGTTTAGGGTCTTTAGGCTTCCTGCTTTCTGTTGTGTTTTGTATGCTACACTAGCTGTGGAGTGCGTCTAGCCCAAGACCCTGAAGGATTTACACATTCCCACGAGGCTGGCGTTGTCCTGGCCAACCTAATACTGTAGTGTGTACATGTTGAGAAATAAACAAATGACATGATATAGATCACAAAAAAAGGGAGAAAACAACTGGGTGAGAGAAGGA
>NW_004524592.1:1472772-1478557 GCF_000260255.1 Octodon degus | reverse complement strand
TATTTATTTATTTATTTATTTATTTATTTATTATTTATTTATTTATTTAGTACAGGGTCTACAAGGTCTCATTACATAGACTGGACTCATAGTGATTCTCCTATTTTCAGGCTCCAAACTGCTGGGATTACAGGTGGGCATCACTACACCCAGTGTCAATCTCCATCTCAGCGTGCCCTGGGGGTGGGGCCTGCGCCACTTGCCTGGGATCAAACCCCAGTCCCTTCATCTGCCTAAGTGGGTGCTTTAATCTGCAGAGCTATCTGGCCAGCCCAATGTGTTGAATTTTACAGTGAGCAACAACAAAACAAAAAAGAAAATGAAAAGCTTATTGGTTTAGAGCAGTAACACTGCAAATAAATGATTTTGGTAGTAAGACATGGCAACCTCAATCCACATTTTCCCAGAGACTTCTCTGCATACTTTGATATTTAAATCATTCTCTTTCAGAGCCTCTACCTTCTGGCCTTTGCTGTGCTCTCTTTCAGTGATTTAATTCTGATTTGCCAGTGATATTTAGAGTTCTGTATTGCACATTCAATGATTTCAATAAACCGCATCTTGAACAGTATTTGAATTTTCCCTTTTACTGGATCTAGATTGCATTTTACATTGTATTTTCCAGTTACTGGTGCTTTAGACTATGGAAAATACATGGGTTAGTGTTTGGCACAGAAAATTCTGTATCATTGAGTGGATTAATTTTATAAGTGACTCGTTCATATTTTGCTTTCTTATGCTATCTATCTATCTATCTATCTATCTATCTATCTATCTATCTATCTATCTACTTGGGGAACAGAGGATCAAACCCAGGGCCTCACACTGCCCTGTAGCCCCTCTTTTTTATATTTCTGAAGACAGGATCTTATTGATTTACTTGCTTGAAGTTGTTATCCTCTTGTTTCAGCCTCCTATGTAGCCAAAAGCACAAGCATGTACGGCCATACTCAGATTTATCCATACAATTTTATATAAATCAAGATTATTAAAACTGAGAAGAAAGACCACCTTGATTACTGAAAAATTAAGAGTGCTATTTTTCCAAGCATTCTATAAGTGGCTACCTTTTTAAATGAAAATATAATATTTGAGATGTATATTATTATTTAAAATCTTATATTCTTATAAATCTTGTTATGCTATTCTTTTTTAAAATTAATTTTATTGAGAAACAAAATAGCAATGAGACAGTTTCAAAATCAATCACTAGCACAGCTTTAATAATTAATACATTACATATTTTTGTCTTAGTGGTTATTCATTGTACAAGATGCAGACATGATATCCTGTGTACAAACACTATTAGAACAAATCTCTTTCTCTCTCTTTTGACAAAACTGGGGATTTAAACTCAGGCCCTTGCACTTGCCAGGGAAGCGCTTATTCTACTGAGTGATCTCCCTGGCCTCTAGAACAAATCTCTCTATTCATTGAATTATGAGAATGCAGCTGTGTATCTATCCTAATTATTTTGAATATACAGAAACAAAATGGTCCTTCATTTGTATCCCCTTTTTTGTTTAGTTTTGTCAGAGAAGGGTATTCCATAGTCATTTAAATATTGTAGATGTGTGAATTCAGCAAAATATTCCAATATAGTCCAGTAGTACATAACAGTAGTGGATTTTCTGTAAGACTGGTGTTGTCAGAAATTGTTGACTTGAGCCTTTTATAGCTTAGCATATTAATATGGATTTACTTTTTATACTTCTTTTTTATACTTTTCTGCTCATTGGTTAAGACCAAGATAAAGCAAGACATGTATAACAAGAAATGTAACTTTTGTATCTGATAATGTCAGTCAAATCCCCTGGGGATTTACCCTGAAACCCTGTACTGCAGTTTGTAGATCCTTTGTCAGTGTCAACCATGTAGATGACTCATAGCCATTGCTTGACCAATTTACTCTCTGTGAAAGCCTGAAAGAATGTTTTCTCTCTATTTGACTCTTCTTAGGCACACTCTACATCATCAAACACTTTCTTCTGTGGCCCATAATCTCCTTGATCAGAAAATTTGGGACACAACTGAGTTACATGATGTTACAGTATAGGTTCTCCTATGTCCTGAGTCTTCACTGACCATGAAAGGCTCGGACCAAAATATTGGCTGTCCTAGAAGTACTTCTTTTTCTCTAATTTTTGGTCTGCAAACTTAGGTTGTTAACCCTCCAGAAGAGAAGCTTATTATTATTAACCTACAACCTAGGCAGTTGAACTTAACCTCACTATCTGTCTGAATATGAAACATCTTAAGCATTTGTTATGTTATTTTTAAGGCATAATACACTTTGGAAATATATGCCAAGACTTTAGGAAGTCAATTGTTCATCTCAAAATTTATAAAAGATAAAGTAGACAAAATTGTTTTTCTATTGTTTAAATATGGCTGGTAATTTCTCAACAATAAAAGATTTTATATTTTAAGTTTTTGTGATAGTTGAATTAGTAAAAATGGTTCAGTCATCTGTTATTTTGACCTTTGTTGCATGTACATGTAGGGTCAAAGTAAGTGCAAATTAGGATGATATGAAATGCAGCTATAATTTTATAATTACACGAGGCCAGAAAGTGCAACCCTACTACCTTTCTCCTTGGCATAGGACAATTTTATCTGAGGGCAGTTGAGAAGAGCAGATAAGAACTTGCTCTGGCCTCTCCCTCTGCCCAAGAGCAGACAAAGAAGTCCTCCTTCCTCTGCAGCAACAAATACAAATGCTAATCACTAATGATGGCTTTGGACCCTTGTCGGCCTGGACATGGCACCAGAGGCAGCCATACGACCGTCTACCACCCAGCTTCTTCTAACCATTTACTTGCCTTCCCATAGTTTGCTAGCCCTGGAGACTCAAAATCCTTTTCTTGGATTTATCCCCTCTCTATGTCCATTTTTCTCTATCAAAAATGCTATATATGCCTGAGTTCAAAGCCATTTCTTTAAAAATTACTCATTACCTGGGCGCACCCTACTCATCTGTGAAATATGCATGTTATTATGCTTCTGCCTTTCTCTGTTAATCTGTAGTTTGTTACTGGCACTCATCCCAACTAAGTTCTCATAGATTGGTCAGTGCTTTCCAGAGGAACAGATTTCATATTATGTATCTCTTTAATATGAGTTATATTTTTTATATCTTAATATAAGACACATATATATTACATTTATTATATCTTTAATATATATGTATAATATATATATATATATATATGATTTACAAGGTAGGCTTACAGTGGCCACCCCGAGTCAGGTGTGGAAGCCTGAAAAGAGCTCTTTGCATGCTGGAGATCCAAAGGATCCAGTCACAGATTGAAGACCTGGAGCTCATTGAAGAGTCCAGGGTGCATCTGTATCAGGAATCCAAAGGGTTCAGGCTGCAAGGCTGCAGGGCCTGCGTTGGAAGCCTGGAGATGCACATCCCAGGCAAAGGCAAAACCTGGATTTTCTTCACAAAAACAGGAGTGAACCTTCTTTCTTCTTTCTCCCTTATTCCATTCAGGAGTAAACCTATTAGTTGATGCCATTCACACCCCAGGTAGGTTTTTTATTGTTAGTAACACCCAGAGCTGTGCTAAGCCCATCAGCAGGGCATTTCTTAATTCATTAACATTGGGGGCCTGCCCATTAGCGCAATTGTTTCAGTGCCTGCTTAAACAAAGCAGTCAGGCTCAAGATGCTCTGGTTCAAACCCAGTCAAACCCAGTCTCTCCCAGGAAACCAGAGATGCCCTCAATGCATCTTCAGACCTCCAAAAAAAAAAAATCCTTCTTAATTCATTGACACAACAGTTAACTGTTAGAAGACAATTTTTTTTTGTTCTTATGTGATAAAAATGCATATTTACAGCCATAAAAATGTACTAACTTGCTACTAGGAAATAAACTTGTGAAATAAATTTGAAACCATCTCTTCCAATGAATACATTTGGGTATTGGCCATTAAAGATATGTGCTTGTTTTAAAAGTTTTTCTTGATTAATTTGAATTTTCAAAAATTAAGTTTGTTAGTGAGTTAAGGTAATAAAAAGAGAAATCCAATCCACGCATACCTCCTACCCTCACACTAGAGAATGAACTCAGGGCTTCTCACTGAGCTGCACCCAGCCATCGTTTTTTCTTTTCTTTTCTTTTTTTTTTTTTTTTTTTTTTTTTTTTTTTTTTTTTGACAGGGTGTTTTAATTTCACCAAATTGCTTGGGTTGAGCTCAAATTTCTCCAGCCAATTGGAGTGCTAGGATTACAGTATGTACAACCATGCTCTGCTGCAATCCAATATTAATAAATAATTAAGAACAGCTAATCTGACCAAGTTCCATTTGTAACTTCGAATGTCTAATATTATTACTACTGAGGTAAAATTTTTTCTAATGTATTTAGTACAGGGTCTATAGGGTCTCACTACACAGATTGGAATCATAGTCATCCTCCTGTTTTCAGCCTCTCAAGTGCTGATAGTTGAATTAGTAAAAATAGTTCAGTCATTTGTTATTTTGACCTTTGTTGCATGTACATGTAAGGTCAAAGTAAGTACAAATTATGATGATATGAAATGCAGCTATAATTTTATAATTACATGAGACCAGAATGTGCAACCCTAATACCTATCTCCTTGGCATAGGACAATTTTATCTGAGGGCAGTTGAGAAGAGCAGATATGAAGAACTCTTTCTGACCTCCTCCTCTGCCCAAGAGCAGACAAAGAAGTCCTCCTTCCTCTACACCAAGAAGTACAAATGCATGTGTGCAGGCGTGTGCTACCACACCCAGTCTCAATCTAGAGTGCCCCGGGGGCAGGGCCGGCATGGCACGCTGGGGAATGAACCCCATTCTCTGTGTCTGCCTAAGCAGGTGCTTTAATCCACTGAGCTATCTGACTGGCCCCTCAAATTTGTCTCTTTGTATTAAAAATTTGTTTGCATTGGAAGAAATATCTTTATTACCTAAATCTTTCTGTGCATTTGGTTGTGGTAGAAGCCAACCATCTGTTGGCCAAAAAGAAATGTTTCAATGAAAAGAGACAGACTCTCTTCCTACCACCTCATGCTTTTGTGCTATTAGCACCTGGTCTATATTGCACCCTTTTTGAAACATCTACTTGCTAGTTGTTTCTTCACTTAGAATTCTGTGGACTTTCTTGTTTGCTTCAGTTATGGCGACCACATCTGACCATCAACTTTTGTAGACCTCACGTTTTCCATTATTGTCTATCACTGATGTGTTTTTGTGCAATATTATTAGTGGTTCATCAATTTCTCTAAGACAGGCTATAAGAATTTTGTGAGATTGGTTTCTGGAAGGTACACACAAAAAAATCCTGTGTTGTGTACTGTTCTTCCTACTTTCCTATTAATAAGAAACAAAGAAATAGCATTGTATAGGGACAAGATAAGATATTACAGCAACAAAATATTAGCAGAGGCCAGTGGCATGGTGCATGCTGGTAATCTCAGTTACTCCCAGGAGGCTAAGACAGGAAGACTAAATTCAAGACCAGACTGGGCAATTTACTAAGGGTCTGGATAAGATAGGGTAAGATGAGATGAGATGAGATGAGATGAGATGAGATGAGATGAGATGAGATGAGATGAGATAGGACATCAGTACTACTAAAAAGAAAAAAGAAAGGAAGGAAAAAAGAAAGAAGGAAGGAAAGAAGGGAGATGTGTTAAGATTATTTGTAACAGCCCAGTCCTAGCCCAGGTCCGGTGAGTGTGTGGAGAGCTTCCTGCTACCCTGCACCGGCAGGACCAGTCCCAGCCCAGGCGCAGTGTGGGCCGGACCCTCTCC
>NW_004524592.1:1459803-1464427 GCF_000260255.1 Octodon degus | reverse complement strand
GGAAGACAAGGTGACTTTGCAACTTGGAAGAGACAGACACTCCCATATGGGCCAGATCTCAAGACCAAGAGAAAAGAGGAAGCACAGCTACATACTTCCCTAGGGACGGGCATCAACGATTGATATTCTAAATAGATATCGATCACCTTGATCCTAAATGAGTCACTAGCTCAACCCCCAACAGGAAGAGACCCTGTCCTGTATTCATGCCTGCTTTGTTACGTGGCTCCCTTACCCATTTGGTGCTGGATTCAACCAACTTTACCTGAGCAATAGTGCTTGTAATCTCATTGGTTGACCATAGTTTGGTCCCACCTCATGCCCACCTAAGCGAGTTTCCATGTTCTCCACTACCTTAGACCCACCTCACTGCATGGTTTTCCTCCATAAAAGTCCCTGGAAGAGACAGCTTCCTGGGGACAACCTGCTCAGGCAGCCCTCCTGTCCCTCTCTAGCACAGGAGCTTTCTTTCTGCCAATAAATATATTCTGCTCATAACCTCCATTTGTTCCTAAAATTTATTCTTCAGTTTTACAGAACACGAACTCATCCCAAGTACCTTTTAGGTTGGGAGATCAGTTTTTACCCTGTGTCATGTGGAGGTTCCCTGTATCACAACCACCCTGACAATAACAATATGCAATATAATAACCTTTATTAATTTCCTATTATTTTGTTTTGAAATTCTATATCATTTTTTTGGCTTTTTTCTCTTTAAAATAAAAAACACACTGCATCTTGGTCTACACCATGAAAAGGAACATAGAACAACTCCAGGACAGTCTGCCAAGTTCCAGACACCTTCCTCTTACCCTAAAGTGCTTTCCCTTTAGCCTTGTATGCAGATGTAATTGATAATGAATAAGGTTTGGTAGATTTTGGTATTACCCCTTGAGTCTCTCATATCTTCGATATACAAGAAACTAGTTAGTGGTTGTTATTCCATAGACTCACAAAGAGATGGAATTCATTCCTTTTTCTTCCCTAAAAAATAAATCATGCACTTAAACTTGCAATTAGACTGTGTACCTCTGAAAAATCACTCACCCTTCCCAGTCTTCTTCTGAGAATTGCTTGTATAGGAAGTCCTTTATGCATAACTGGATTTGTTGATGCCAATTCTATAATTGCTAGCAGGGCTGCATGCATGCTAACAGCATGATAGTCTGAAAAATTAACTGACACAAGTATATTAAGAATCCCTGGAAAGGGTATCATATGGTTAAATACCACCATACAAGTTCATGCTGCGTATACATTGTGTTTACATCTTATATACTGAGTTACAGGCAAACAAAAGCCAACACCAGTTTCTCAATGATGGAATTTGAGAAAAATGTTGAAGATTTTTAAGTGATCATATAAAATGTTGAACTCAAAAATCCTTCCCCATAACATTCAGAGTCACCGAGTTGCTGCAGAGAGATTGTAGCCCTTGAAGATAGCTCACTCCTGATTCCTAAAATCTTGTCAATGTTTTTTTTTAAACAAAGAATGAATTTTGAATAGGAGATTCAAGTTATCATTTTGAGATGGAGATTTTCCTAGTTACATTTCTCTTTGCTGAGACAAAATACCTGACACCCAAAGCTAAAGGAGCAGAGGTTTCTGTAGCTCACATCTTGTAGAGCTTTCAGTCCATAACTGACTGACTCCATGGTAAGGTGACACACGATGGGGAAGCAATGGTGGCAAGCAAGAGAGCAAGATAAGTCTCTTTCTGTCCCTTCTATTGTATCCAGTCTACCTGGATTAGGGCATTACCAATCCAATTAGTGGACTGATCCAATAATCATCCACCCTTAATCCCAGCATTGCACTACAAATTGATCATACACTGTAGACTCAGCTACCTCTGAAGAAAAAACCCTGACTACATGAGGCTTTGGGAAATCTTTTGGACACAAATCATAACAGGAACATTATCTGGATTACTTGGGCTCTGAATGTAGTCACGAGCATTCTTAGAAGGAGAAGGAAGCAGAGAGCGGACTTATTTGTAAAGACATTAGACAAGTGTGATGAGCTGAGGAAAGCTTTGAAGTTACTCCAGTTAAAGATGGAAAAGGAGGCCAAGGAACAAAACAGGGACAGCCCTGGGAGCTGGAAAAGCCAAAGGAACAGGTTCTTCCTGGGAGCGTTCCAAAGAGTATAGGCCTTCCAATATCTCAGATTCAGTTCAGTGAAACAAATTTTGGGTTTTGGCTGCAACACCTGAACAAAGAATAAATCTGTGCTGCTTTATCAATGAGTTTGTGACAACTTGCATATTAGCCATGGGAAACTAACACGAATATAAGGTGCATGACCCTTCTCTGTGCAGTAAATAAGGTAAAAGCGATGCCTTGTAGACCTTTACTTTTCCTCCCCAGCAACCAGATGAATGTACCACTTCACTTGTCTTTTTATGGCCATGCTGGGAATGAATTATGACCCGTATGACAGGACATCCCTCTGTCATTGGGCTATATCCCTGAGTACCTATTCAAAGTAAACTTGACAAAATGACAATCAACAATGGCTCTGGAAAAAAAATTTTTTTCTTCAGTTAGCAAGCACATTTAAAAAACTACTACTAAGATGATTTGACATCTTCTCTGTGATTTTTATTGATGTGAAAAATGAGCTCATAGTGCAGCACAACTATTATCCCAGCATTTTGGGAGGTGGAAGTAGGAGGACTGCAAGTTCAAGCCCAGCCTGCGAAACTCACAACTTAGCAAAACTCCATCTCAAAATAAAGTTTAAAAAAAAAAAAAAAAAAACAGAAAAAATGCTAGAAATGTATCTCAGTATAAAGATCTTGAGTTCATCCTGGCTTCCCCTTTAACATTGGAGCCTGTCTCAAATCTTTCTATTAGTGTTTATAAACTAGTAACCTATATAGTCATGCTTTTAATTTAAGTTACACTTACTGTATACTTTATATTTAAATTGCAAATTGATTTATCTTTTCATTTTATTTTTGAGGCATGGTCTTCCTATGTAGTTCAGGTTTGCCTACAGGCATATGGCACTATTTTTTTTTTTTTTTTTTTTCAGAACTGGGGATTGAACTCAGACCTTTTCGCTTGCCAGGCAAGCGTTTATTCTACTGAGCCACCTCCCCGGCTTTGGCATGTGCCATTGTGCCCAGGCTTATTTTATTCTTTGTTTTTATTTTATAAGGGCTGTCAGGCTAAGCCCTTCAGGGTTACTTTTCTCTTTGTACTTATGAAAGTCAACATCAGAGGCTCAACCTTTATTTTTCCTTCCAAAGTTATTCTACGTATTAAAGCACCTGCTAGCAGGCACAGGGGCCATGGGTATAATCCCAGGGCCTGTGGTGCCAGCCTTACCCCTGGCTCGGGCTGAGATGGCAATTGAGACTAGGTGTGGTAGCACATGCGCCTGTAATCCCAGCTCTTGAGAGACTGTAAACAGGCAGATCACTATGAGTTCAATCTAGTAGTGAGATCCTGAACACCCTGTAGATCCTTCCCTAAAAAAAATACAAAAAAAAAAAAGAAGAAAGTTACTCTAAAACTATTGGACTGAAAGTCATTCAGAGTCACTGAGGCTTAGATGAACAATGACTTTTTGGTTCCCCTTTCCTTTCCCATGTTCCCTTTTCTTCCACTGTATTAGTGTTCTGTCACTGAAAATATTAACTTGAAAGGAGCAGAGGCTGGATCTCAGAGTTTATAGTCCACAATCACTTGGTTCTCTAGCTTTGGGCCTGAAGCATACAGTACACCACAGAGAGTGTACATGGCAGAGGAGGCCTGTTGACCCCATAGGAGTCAGCACAAGCAAAAGATACAGGGATGGAGGGCCAGTATCCTCAGGGCATGCCCGATAGCCTAACTCTTTTCTACTAACCTCCACCTCTTAAAGATTCCTCCAACTCCTAATAGTGCCACAGACTAGTGATCAAACTAATACAGAGGCATTTGGGGAACATCAGGGTCCTATACCCTTCCCTTGCAGTAATAGAATTATGTCTTGGTGCTTATGAAATTTTGCAATATTCCCAATACAAGTACACTTCACTGTTTTTTAAACATTTTTGATTAATTTTCTAATTAATTTTATTGAGAAAGAACTAGCAATGAGACAGTTTAAAAACAGGTGAGTAGGACAGTTACAATAATTAATACATTGCATATTGACTTCATAGTAGTTATTCACAGTACAAGATGCAGACATGATCTCTTGTCTAAATAATATTAGTACAAATCTTTCTTCTCATTAAACTAAGAGAAAGTAGCTATATACCTATCCTATTTTACACCTCACTCTTAAAGGTGTTGCCACACACCTTTGTTGTAGGATGCAATTTGATACATCACAATCTTTCACTTATGTGAGTAAGAAATTGGTTAGTTGGGCATGATGGAACACATTTGTAATCCCAGAACTCTGCAAGCTGAGGAGTGTTTAAGGCCATTTTGGACTATATAGTGAATTTAAGGAAACCAGAAGTACAAGTTGTTTTTTTTTTTTTTTTAAAATATTTTTTTTTTTTTATTTTTCAACAAATAATACACTGCATTTATTCTTCTTAGTGGTTAATTGCTGTACAAGATGCGGACTTGTGATCCTATTTACAAACACCATTAGAACAAATCATTCTATTCATTAA
>NW_004524592.1:1442056-1459703 GCF_000260255.1 Octodon degus | reverse complement strand
ATACCCCATTTTTTCTAAGTTCCGTTATTGAATATTATAGGTGTGTAAACTCAGCAAAATATTCTAAAAGAGTCCAGTAGCCCATAATAGCATTGGTTTTTGGTTTTTTTTTGGTCTCAAAAACAAGTCAGGCACAGTGTCACATACCTACAATTCCAGTACTCAGAAAGCTGAGGCAGGGGGATCACTGTGAGTTCAAGTCTAACCTGGGCTACAAAGCAAGTTCAACTCTATCCTGAAATGCACAGCATAAACGGTCCCAAAACAGACCATAAAAAGGTTAGAATTTTAATAGTTCTGAATACTTGAAGTTTCAGATAACATAATAATGGTTCTTACATTATCATTAGCAAAATATATATTTAAGAAATAAGAAACAGTTTACTATTCATAGATGGTATTGATAGAGGTCAGAAATACAAACTTCAGTGGCTGGGAATTAGAATGCATACTCAGCATACATGAGGTACTGAGTTCAGTTCTCAATATCACACACACACACACACACGCGTGCGCGCACACACACACACACACACACACACACAAATATGATACCTCTAATTCTGAAAACATGACTATTTTATAACCTTTACCAGGAAAGATTTCTAGCTCCCGAGTTCCTCCAGTGGGCATGGCTCTTCACATTACCTATCTTTGCTCCAGTGAGCAGTGCAGAGGGGGTAGGAGGTCAGGTTTTATTTTTTTCTTTAATCTAATCCTATGATTCTACTGTGTAAAATCCAGTAGTACTTTCTTCCCCATATTTATATATGATAGGCACTTGGTGTTTGCTGAAACAAGTGTAGCTTCTGGAAGAGCTACTTTCTGGGAGGAGATGTATTTTTAATAAGAGGCACTTTCTCAGGGGCTACTCAGCAAATGTCAAGCCTTTTAAACTGCTGCCTACAAAAATCTGACACTGGCAACATTAACCTTTAGAGGCCATATTAGCATTTACTTGAAGGCTGTGTTTTGCAGTGAGTAACAGGCTACCTCTAAAGTCTAATTACTTAGACTCTAATAACACAGGTTTAATAAAAATGTAAAATGGATTGATAAATTATCAGAAACTATAAACTCCCAGTTTAATAGTCTATAGCTAAGAACATATTCTCTAGTTAATTTTCTCCTTCCCAAAATGATCTGTGTTCAGGTAATCGTCCCTGCAGTCCAGTCAAATCCATTACAGCATGAGTCCTTACAGTTTCCACACAGAATCTTCAGTTTGCCCAAATCCTCGGCTTCCCTCGTGGCTTCAGGCTTCCTTGCATTAGTGTGTGAAACTTTACTTTAAAAATGACATGTTCATTGAGTGATTTGTCCTACTTGAAAGAAAAGATGGAAAAGTAGGAAGTTTTGAATTGGAAGCATTTTAGTCAAACTTAGTCTGTGTCATCTAAGCCATTATCCATCCTCATCACTTAGTTAAGTGCTTTGGAGCTTATAAAAGAGGGACAAGACACTGGATTTTATACAGCCCCATGGCACAGTCATGTTGTGAAGCATTTAATAGCCTTGTAAAACAGAATATGGTCAAGTGTCAGAAAGAGACATGCGGTGGGCAAGTGTTTCTGAGGATCTGATGAGGGAGACAGACGTCAGTGGAGGGCTAAGGGAAGTTGGCCCCAGGTAGGGCTGTGCTACATTGCTGCCCTGAGATAACTGGCCCATAGGGGACAGTTTTGGATATCTTGAAGCAGTCCTCATGGCATAGACTCAGTCAGAAAAGGGAGAACAAACAGAGAGAAAAAGAGAGCCATAAACTCATGGTCACCCTTCATTTTTTGTTTTTTTTTTTTAACTTGATACAAAATTATAAGGTAAATTACTGTCACTTGTGTGGTAATTCACTATCTTTTTCGTTTATTTGCTGCTTGAAGAATTTTAGATAGATTGTAACAATTTTAGGCAATAAAATAGAAAACTATACTTAAAAAGTAGAGCCTATAATTTTACAGGACAAAGGAATAAAAGGAAATTTAAAACCAAGGAGAAAATTTAAACTAAACAATAGACGCTTTAAGATTTTCATAAATTATATTTGAGTCATAGAATTAAATCTGAGCCTCCTGGAAATTTAAGAAAAGACAGGCATCAATATATTTTAGCCATCATATTTATCTTAGTGCAAAATTCTTAAACTGGGTGTGTGTAACTCTTGTTTGATAACAACTTCCACGAAGATTCTACAATTTTGTCCAAAATGTCTCTATCTGGAGGATTTTGTTTTGTTTGAGGAAAGTATCCACAATATCATAAAGTTCTTAAATGAATTTTTGACCTAAAATATTAAGAACTACTGGAAAGATGGTATTTAGTTTACACACCACTGCCATACATTTGTATCATCCAAAGCCCAGAAACATTAAGTCCATAGTAAAAATTAAGAACCTCAGAGCCAGATTTGGACAGTTACATATTTTTTTTTTATCCAGATGGTGTTTTCTAAAAGCTGAAAATACCAGTGTTTAAGTCTTAAAAAAGTGGAAAAGTCTGGCAAGGTGGGATCGCAGTCCAGCACAACAGTCTCTACTAGCGCCCAGACGCATTTACCTTTGGAGCTACACAAGTGGCCATGGGTTGATCCCACGTCCACTTCTCCCAATAACTTGAACATTTCTATCTGAGAGTCCCAAATGATCCAAAAATCCAAACCTTTTCGTGCCGAGGAGATAGCTCAGTAGAATAAGCACTTGCCTGGCAAGCACAAGGGCCTGAGGTCAATCCCTGGTTCTGCCAGAAAAAAAAAAAAAAACCCTTCTTCAGTTATTATAAATGTAAAATTTGATACCTAACCTCACTTGATGAGTTGTAGGCAAAATGCAGATTAACTGAGAATGCATAAAATGACATTCAAGCTGAGTATATAAGGTGTTTATGAAGCAAGTGAACATCATACTTAGACTTGGTTTGTGTTATGTGTATGGAAGCATTGCAAAATCTGAAAAAATCCACACTTGCAAGCACTTCTGGTCCCAACCATTTCTGGTAAGGGCTACTCATGCTATCGGTCCTGTCTCTTTGCTTATTTCCTGTCTAATTGCTACAGACATTCTTGTTTGAGGATATATTACTTTGCGCAGCACTGATACGTAATCTAGTTTTGCTGCAATGCAAATGCATTCTAGTGTCTCAGTGGTTTTCCAACTATTTCCTGCTAAAAAATCTGTTGTTATGCATTTGCTGTTGCTATTTGCTCCCTTGGCCTCACAATCAAGGTAGATTAGACAAATCTGTACATAGTCTACAGTGCTTTGTTCCTTTTTCACAAGCACATTGTACTCATAATTATTTTATACTTTCTATAAACTTGCATTAGTTTAACAAATATGATACTTTTTGGGCATATACTATATGTGAGGTACTTTCCTAGTTTTGCAGTCAATATACACACATACATATGTATTTTTGCCAGGAAAAATGTTAGGATAAAATTTTTTCATCACAAAAATGATGAAATTAAATGTATCAAAATTTGTAATGTTTTATAAAAACTGTCATGAAGTTGTTGACCTAAAATGTTAAGAAGTACTGAAAAGATGGTATGCACTAAAATTTTTCATGCAAATTTAATCACCAAACTCCCAATCTAAAGTTCATTAAATTAATATTATTTACTATTTATTAGCCTTAGGTGTGTAAGAAAGACAACTTTGGAAGAATCATGTTTATTTTTGCTTAATTGTAGTTCAGCTGACACTAGTTGGAATGGTTCATTCTTCCTCTTTCCCATAGTGATGCATTTTGATGTGGTCTTTCTTCCACCTGGAATCCATACTTCTCACAGAACTCTTGATTTTTCCATCACAAACTTACCCCTCCCTGTGGCACACCATCTACATACTTCCTTGGTTCCAAAATTCATGAGGTATCTTCGATTTTTTCTCTCATCTCCTCATCAGCATCTAACATAGTATTTTGCTAACTGTTGGTTTTATTTTCAAATATATCAGAAACCCATTCACTTGTCTCCATCTGCCTTGCTGTTCTTCTGCTCCAAGCTACCATGGTCTCTCCCAGACCACTACAACAATAATTTTCCCATTAGTTGTCGAATTTTCAGTCTTGCAATTTTGCAATTCATTCTCCACAAAGCAGCCAGAGTGATTTTTAAAGTGCAAACAGAGACTGTTACTCCATTGAATAAAACCATCTGTGGCTGCTTCTCCCATTTTAAGTAAAACCTCAACACTTTATTGGGTTTTTATGGGCTTTATATTGTAATTCTACTTCTGCCCCTAACTTTATTTTCTCCAGTCTGTGCTCTACTCAGTAAACAGCAGCTACATTGACTTCTTGTAGAAATGGTAAGAAAGTTGCTCCTGCTTGAGGGTCTCTGAATGTTAATTATCTGAGCCAGCTACATTCTTTCCTGAATTTGTAGCTCCCTGCTATTTTTCACATCTTCAAACAAGTTTCAGGTTCTTGGAAAGGGACTTCTTGGTCATCTAATCTAAATTAGTTGTCCCCTGGTGGCCAAAAATATCATTGGATGACTAAGTGAAAAAATAAGTAAATAAAAATAATGCTTAACACTCGTGGAACCAAATATATTGACTCATGTTATGCAGTTTGCTTGTTTGACAGTTTATGTTTGATACACACAAGATGCTCATATAAAGTAGGTTGGTTGAGTTTGAGGGATGACTTATTGTGCTTCCGTGCATCATTGGGAGAAAAATTCAGCAGCTCATTTGATGCTGGAGGGTTTTGACTATGACTTATTCACACAAAGAGCCATATTCTTACCTAGGTCACATCAATTTAACAGAAATAAGGGATGGAGGTGTAGCTCAGTGATAGATCACTTGCCCTGAATGCATGAGGTGCTGTGTTTGATCTCCAGCAACACAAAAGGAAAAAAGAAAAAAAAAACATTTTTGTTAGAAAAGAAATAAGCAGATTCTTTTTTTTTTTTTTCTAGCATAGTTCATTGCTTACTTTAAAAAAATATTTGCTGGCTTCAAGAAAAAAGAGATTCTGAATGACTACTAATAAGAAACCTTAAATTGCTTGGAAATACTTAAATAAACTTTCAATATATGCAGGCAGTGATCATTCTTAATCATGCAAATTCAAAATATTTGATCAAAGGAATAATATAATGTCTCAGTGATATGCAGGAAATCTGAAAGGCGAGCTAATGGTGGAACTGCATATGTCTGTTGTGGCAGAAAAATGTATTTTTTAAAGACAAGGCTCTAGAGATCTGTGTATTTTAACTATGAGAAATAATAAATAAAATATTTCTCTTTAGAAGAGACAGTCGATTTTATTGAAAATGGAGAAGTGACTTATTTTAACAAATATCAAAGTTAAGTTCATGCGTCAGGCACAAAAGAACCTACCAAGTCATATAGGAAAATGAAATGCACCCTGCTGAAGAAGTAGGGAAGGCTCAGAAGAATCCCACAGAGACAAATAAGAAAATCCAAAAAGATTACCAAGAAAAAAAAAATCATTGTAAGACACATGTATTGTTTTGTCCTTTTAAAAAAAAATGCTTTCTTGCTTCACAAAACTTGTCTGAGCCTGTCTGTAAATCTACATGGAATTACAACTTCTACTGAATGCAGAACAGAAGAATAAAGCCACTTTCAGAGATCTATGAGTTATGAATAAGAAATCTCCAAATTTTTCTTGAATGCCAATGAATGCTAAATTCATAAAAGTTACTAATAATACTACTAGCTTTCATGAAATACATTATACGTAAGGGCTCTCTCAAATACATTATCACATTTGGTTTTCAAAATAACCCTTGGGAAAATCAGAACATATTCAGCATTATTTTACTGAGAAAGGTTAGGACAGGCTCAAAGTCACCTAGTACTGAGCTCAAAAATAGTAAAATCTTTTCTCTGCCACTTAATATCACTTTATTTGGGGATAAAGTCCCTCATTTTAACACAGTACACTTCAAATATTCCGAGAGACTTAACACAGTGACTTAACATTTCCATTAAGACATAAATGAGAGATTAAAGATCTTATTCTGGGGAAGATTTTCAGAAATAGTGAGGGGCTCTTCAGGAGTTCTCGTGCAACTCCAGAAACAGAGGACGCCCTGGGCAGCAGATTGCTGGAAGGAAGTGGAAACCCTTGAAGAGTAACTTCACATTATTAGTACAGTAGTCAATGCAGTAGTACCTACCGTAGTAGGTCAACCAAGGCCACCTGACCTCAGTATCCTGGTGAATATAATCTTGAAAAAAGTATATTATGTTCTTGAAATTTCTAACCTGTGCTGAGGTTTTGAAATAAATAACTAAGCCATAGTTTAAATTTGCTAGGCGATGTGTAAAATAAGATTATGAAAAGTGAGTAGAAGTTAATGAGCCAAGGGGGTAAGGGGAGAGCTGACAGGAGAAGTGGAACACTGTAAGGGTCAAAGGCAGGAGATGCCATGACTTATAGCATGACTATATACCACAATAACCCAGAAAGATGAAATTTCTGTTTTTTCCACTGGTATGGAGAAATTAGAAGCACAAGGCATTTATTTTTTCCCTCCATCAGACTTCTCTCTGACCCAGCTAGGCATTAGGATAAATGGAGGACTGATATTTGTCCTGCGGAGTTAAGAAATTTTTGCTGTGTAAGAGAACATAGACCAAAGAAGAGTAGTGGGCTGTAAGGTCAGAAACTGGACCTAACAAACCTAAAAGATCTGGAAGGGATGGTGACAGGGATTCTGGAAATAGCAACCCTACCATTCACGTCTTCATGGAATATCTGAGGGGTGTAGATGTTCAAAGAAAAGAGGCCAAACCCTCTATTTCCACAAGCAGAGGCAAAATTTTACCTATTTCAGGTTTTAATCTGGAATGCTTATTAAATAAAAATTATAGAAAGCCATTGCTTTGGACCAAACTTCTTCATTAGTTCCCAATAGATCAAAGCAGATAAAAAACCAAATGGGAAACCTTCAGGCTATAATTCCACATCCCTAAAGCAAAACTAAGTTATCTGACTTGAGTCATCAGCAATGATAATAGCCAAATTTCTCAAATAGAGCAGTATTAGCTGGTGTGATAATAAAGTCTTCTCTGTGTTAATCCTTACAAAAAATAACCTGGTATTACTTAGTCAGTTATTTTTTCTTTTTACTTTCTCTTGTTCTGGCCATGTGAAGAAAATAATTTGTTTACATTTTTAAATTTAATTTAATTTTAATTTTTAAATTTTTTTAAGGGGGCACAAATTAGAATCAAAACAGAAAAAATTACAAGCGATACAGAATTTCACTTAACAAAGTAATATGAATTTCACAGTATTTTTTATAATACATAGTGTTACCTTCCAACCAGTTATTCATATTACCAGATGTGTACATGTAAAATCAGAAGAAAGAAATAAATGTATAAGAAATTAAGAAGAGAAAAAGTACAAATAACTGAAAATGGAGATGAAACAAATTAAAAGCATTAACTGCTTCTTTCCATAGACCAGCACAAATATACAGTACAGTTGTCGAAAGCATCTTGCTTACATATGTAGAAAAATCTCTTTCCCTCACTCCCTCTTCTGTCCTTGTCATCAACTCAGCAACTCTTTCCTTTTGAATAAGTTCATTCCCTTTCCCCAGTACCTATTGTACCATTCAGATTCCATTTTTCTCTTTCAGATTCTCACGCTAAGGAGACAATCCTATGTTTGCACATGTGGGTCTGATTTATTTCACTTAAGAGTATGTTTGCTAGTTGCATCCATTTACCAACAAAAGACTCAAATATATCTTGTTTTATATGTGATTAATACTCCATTGTGTAAAAATACCACATCTTCTTTATCCATCCTTCAGCTAAAGGATATCTGGATTGCTTCCAGGATTTAGCTATGACAAATTGTGCTGCTATAAACATGGGTACACATATATATCCATGATATGAGGTTCTCAGTTCTTCTAGAAAAATACCCAGGAGGGGAATAGCTAGCTTGAGTGAGATCTCCAATCTAAGGAATCTCCACACTGATTTCCATAGTGGTTGTACCAGTCTACACTACCACCAACAGTGCAGAAGGGTTCCTTTTTCCCCACAGCCTTTCTAGAATTTCTTATTGGCTGACTTCTTGATGTTAGCCATTCTTTCTGGGGTAAGACAGAATCTCAACTTTTTTTTTGTGGCCAGCTTATCCCACCCTGAGGGTGGGGCTGGAGCACATGTAATTCCAGGATCAAGCCACAGTCCCTGCACTTGCCTAAGCTTGTCTAAGTAGGTGCTTTAGGCTGCTGAGCTATATTGCTAGCCCTCAGTGTTGTTTTAATTTGCATTTCTCAAATGACCAACAACATTGAACATTTTTTTAGTATATTTATTTTCCATTTTTATTTCTTCTTCTGAGAAGTATATATTCATCTCAAGTGCCCATTTTTTGATTTGGTCTATGAATTTGGAAGGCCTGATTTTTTAAAATTCTTTGTATGTTCTAGGTATAATGCCTTTGTCAGAGGGACAGTTAGATATAGTTTTTTCCTATTTTGTGGATTTTTTTTACTCTGCTGGAGATTTGCTTTGAAGTACAGAATCTTTTAAAAAGATGAGATCCCAATTGTTGATTCTTTGAAGTACTTCTCATGCAGTTTGGTTTTTGTTTATGAACTCTCTACCTACCCTTATGTCTTTAAGATTTCTATCTACATTTTTCTCCAGAAGATTTAGTGTTTCTATTTTAATATTTAAATCTTTGATCCATTTTGACTGTAGCTTTGTACATGGTGATAGATATGGGTCTAGGTTTAACCTTCAGCATGTGGGAAACCAGTTTTTCCAACACCATTTATTAAAGAGGCTATATTTCTTCCAATGAACATGTTTGGCCCCTTTATCAAAGATAAGGTGGCTGAGTGTGTTTGTAGTTATGTGTACATCTTCTACTCTGTTCCATTGAGCCTCAGGTTTGTCTGTATGCCAATATCGTGCTGATTGGATCACAGTATCTTTGTAGTATAATTTCAGGTCAAGGATTTTGATACCTCTGCCTTTCCTTTGTTTCCCAGGATTACTTTTGATATTCTGGGTTTCTTCTGGTTCAAATTAATATGAGGAAAGTTTTCTCTAGCTCTTCCAGGTGTACTAATGGTATTTTAATTGAGATTACATTGAATCTGTATAACAATTTTGGAAGTATGGCCATTTTCACAGTGTTCGTTCTTTACATCCAGGAGCATGAAATATTTTTCCATTTTCTCAGATTCTCTTCAATTCCATTTCTTGAGTACTATAATTTTCATGGTATGTCTTTTATGTACTTTGTGAGATAGATTCCTAAGTTTTTCCTTTATTGAGTGTTATTGTGAAAGGTGTGGTTTCTATTTTCTATGTCGGTGTGTTCGTTGTTGGTGTACAAAAAAGCTATTGACTTGTGGGTATTGACTTTGTATCCTGCTATGTTGCTGAATTTAGTGATTAAATCTACAAGTCTCTTGGTGAATTTTTTTGGGTCCTATATGTACAGTATCATGTCATCTGTAAATAATGATAATTTCAATGCTTCTTTTCCAAACCTTATTCCTTTTATGTCTTTCTCTTGTCTAATTGCTCTGGTTAATGTTTCTAGAAATATATTGAATAGGAGTGGAGACAGTGGACATCTTCATCTTGTTCCTGACTTTAAAGTGAAGGCCTTCAGTTTTTGCCCATTTAGTTTGATGTTGGCTGTTGGTTTATCATAGAGGGCTTTTATCAGGTTTAGATATAGACCATCTATTCCAATTCTCTGTAGTTTTTTTTTTATCATAAGTGAATGTTGGACTTTGTCAAAAGCTTTTCCTGCGTGTACTGAGGTGATTATGTAGTTTGTTTTTCTTGGTTCTATTGATGTGGTGCATTACATTTATGGATTTGTGTATGTTTCACCATCCCTGCATTCCTGGGATGAATCTTACTTGGTCATGCTGTATAGTCTTCTTAATGATTTTGCACATTCTGTTTGCTAGTATTTTATTGAGGATTTTTACATATAAATTCATTATATAGATTGGCCTGTAATTCTCTTTTTTAGTTGGATCTTTCTCTGGTTTTAGAATCAGAGTAATACTTGCCTCCAGGAATGAGTTTGGGAGAATTGCTTCACTTTCAATTTCATTGACGAGTTTGAGAAAAAGTTGGCATTAAATCTTCTCTAAGTTTCTTGTAGAATATTGCTGTGAATGCATTGGGACCTTGGCTTTTCTTTGTTGGTAGGTTATTTTTTTATTGCATTTTCAATTTTATTTCTCATTATTGGGTTATTTAGAGTTTGTATATCTTCTTGACTCAGCTTTGGAATTTCATATTTATCTAGGAAACTGTCAATTTCTTCTGTATTTTCTATCCTGTGAAAATAAAGATTTAGGAAGTGGGTATTGATGATCTTCTGAATTTCTCTAGGGTCTGTAGTGATTTTACTCTTTTCATTTTTTATTGCATGAATCTGGTTTTTTGCTTTCCTTTTTAAAATTAGGTCAGCTAGGGGTTTATCAATTTTATTTATTTTGTCAAAGAACCAACTACTTGATTCATTTATTCTTTGTATTGTTTTATTTGTCTCCAGTGCATTAATTTCTGCTCTAATCTTTATAATTTTCTGCTCTCTTTGGATTTTTTGCTTGACTTCCTTTTATTTTTCTAGCATCTTCAGATGCAGCATAAGATCATGTATTTGGGCTTGTTCTGTTTTCCTAGTGTGTGAATTTACTGCTATAAATTTAACTCTTGGGGGACTGGGGAGATGGCTCAGTGGAATAAGTGCTTCCCTGGCAAGCACAAGGGCCTGAGTTCAATCCCCAGTTCCAATATATATATTTTACTCTTAGGACAGCTTTCATTGCATCCCACAGGTTTTGGTAAGTTGTTTTTGCATTTTCATTTGATTGTAAACATTTTTTAATTTCTTATTTAGTTTTATCTGTGACCCACTGGTATTTTAGAAGGTTGTTATTTAATTTCCATGTGTTTATGGTGTTTTTGTAGTTTCTTTCATCAATAATTTTCAGTTTTATTGCACTGTGATGAGGTAGTATGCATGAGATAATTTCATTTGCTTTGCATTTACTTAGAGTGCTCTGTGTGTTAGTATATGGTATATTTTGGAGAATATCCCATGTGCATCTGAAAAGAATATGTATTCTGTGAAATACTCTGTAAAGTTCTGCAAAGTCAATTTCTTCACAAGTTTGGTTTAGTTCTCTTATTTCTTTGCTGATTTTTTGCCTAGTTGATCTATCTCTTTGTGACAGTGGTGTGTTAAAGTCCCCTATTATTATTGTATTATTTGCCACTTTCTTTTTCATATCTGTTAAATGTGTGTTATGTAAGAGGGTGCTTCTACATTGAGTTCATCTATATTTAAAATTGTTATTGCTTCCTCTTGCAGTTTTCCCTTAACAAGTATGTAGTGACCTTCTTTATCTCTTTGGATGATTTTTGCTTTAAAGTTGATATTGTCAGCAACCAGGACAGCTACTCCTGCTTTGTCCTGATTTCCTGTGGAATGTAAGATTGTCTTCTGTCCTTTAACATTTTTACTCTGAATTTCCTTTTGAGTTAAATGTGTTTCTTCTATGCAGCATATTGTTGGATTTTGTTTCTTAACCTACTCTGCTAGTCTGTTTCTTTTGATTGGTGAATTGAAGCCATTTACATTGATAGTTATAAGTGATACATATTGGCTTATCTTTGTCATGTTGTTTTCCTGTTATAGGTTCTGTACTTTTCCCCCTTTTTAATTATATGGACTGATTGTGCATCCTTTCATTGTTTTTGAAACTGTGATCACTTCTGTCTCTTTCTCGAATATCTGTTAATACTCTTTGTAGTGTTGGTTTGGTGGTCATGAATTTCTTCAGTTGTTCTTTGTCATGGAAGGATGATATTTCATCATTGAATTTGATTGATAGATTTGCAGGGTACATCAATCTGGGTTGGAAGTTATTTTTTTCAGGACCTGAAATACTTCACTCCAAGCTCTTCTTGATTTGATAGTTTGTGTTAAGAAGTTTGCATGATTCTCCGTGTGTGTGTGTGTGTGTGTGTGTGTGTGTGTGTGTGTGTGTGTGTGTATGGTACCAGGGATTGAACTCAGGACCTTGTGCTTGCCAGGCAAGTGCTTATTCTTTTGAGCTATCTCCCTGGCCCCTCTGCCATGATTCTTATGGGCTTTCCATTGTAGGTGATCTGTTTCTTCTCTCTAGCAGATTTTAATATTCTATTCTTTTGCTGAATTTCTGAGATCTTGATTATTATGTGTCTGAATGTAAATTTATTGTGATTATGGCTGTGGAGTTTCATATGCTTCACTTATCAATATGTCAGGTTCTTTTCTCATGTTTGAAGAATTTTCTGCTAGTTCTTCTGCAAATAGTACTTTTATGTCATTTGTGTTGTATCCCACTGCTTCATTGATACCTATTTTTCATATATATATATATATATATATATATATATTGCACTGCCTTATAGCTGTTGAATTATTATTTCCTGGTTCCTTGGTAGTTTTAAGAGAATTTTTGTCACGTTTCTTAGCTGTAACACTGTCTTCGAGGTTTGAAAGTCTATCTTCAGTTTCATTCAAATAGGTTTGCCAGCTTTTAATGGAGTTCTTAATTTCTTTGATATCTGTTTGAATCTGTTTCATGAATTCTAGTTCTTTCCTGTATCGTTCATTCAATGTTTCCCATCTTTTTTTATTCTCCTCTATTTTTTCTCTATGTCTTTTTTGGCTGTGCTGAACAATTCTTTCATGATTGTTGCCTTTCTTTTTGGACCTGAGAGATTATTTCATAGCTCATTTCTTCTATATCCCAATGGACTGTTTCTTTAGTTCAGTTGCTATCATTTTAGGGATTTCAGGTGTGTGATTTCCAAGTTCTTGTATGTCATTGTCTCCTGGATTTGTTCTGGATGGCTAGAGGGTTGAGATTGCTTTTTGCTCCTGCTTTTGGGCATTTTTGAAGCTCCCAGTAATCAGCCAGACAGAGTTCCACAAGGCTCCCAGAGTCTGTCAAAGTTCTTATGTAGTGCCAGGAAAGCTCAGCATCTGTGTGTACTGGACCCACATATCATAGCTCCTGCATCCTGAAGGGCACTCTGAGTTCACCTAAGGTCTTAAAAGTCTGGACCAACACCAGCAGAAGCTCCACACCTGCATGCTGGAGGCTAAGGAAGGTCAGAGCTGCCCAGAGTCTGCCAAAGTTCTTAAATGGCAACAGGATAGGTCCCTGAAAATAATTTTGAAAACTTGCTCTTTGTTTCTATTTTCTTCTGACCTTTATGTAAATAAATCTATCCTACTCTGCTCAGTTCCTTTGAATGTTTATTTGATTTTATGGAATAAGGTATTTATTAATCATTTTTCTGTCATAGAGACAAAAATACCTGACACCTGCAACTTAAAAGAAGGAGAGATGTATTTTGCCTCACAGTTTCAGAGGTTCAATGCATAGTGAGGTGACTCGAAGATAGAAATAACATGCTGGAGGAAAGCTCTCAACCATAGCCAGCAGGAAGTAGAAGGAGAAGGAAAGTGCCAGAGTGACAGATGTACTCCAGAGCCATATTCTCAATTAATTAACTCACTCATGAGAATATTACCCCCCTAATCTGATCATCTTCTGAAAACACCACCTTTCAACACAAGAGACTTTTAGGAGATGTTTAAAACTAAATAATGACAGTTGCTGAATCTAGAATTGCAAATAAAACCAATTAAGATCTCCAAACTGTTTTAATTTTTGTCTTTTAACATTCCTTAGCAAAAAAGACAAATTAACAAGTGAAAAATAAACACTGTATTTTAAAAAGTTTATTAGTGCATGCAGTACAGACCATGTGAGAGAAACCTTAAAGAGCAATGTGGCCCTGTGGTTTAGAACTCTTGATTATAGAGCATCTTCAGCAAGGAACAACAGATTTGTAGAGAAATGACAGAAACTAGGAAAATGGCATCAGGCTTCCAAGAGTAGAACAGTTAGGAAGGTAAATCTATGAGAAGGGAATGGAGTAAGTTCTGTTTGCAAATTACTCTGTGCCATGGAGGCCTGAGAAGTCTAGAATTGCCTCCAGTAAAGGAGAATTTGTACCTTGCCTTTTAGACAGGGAAAGGGAGAGTATAAAAGGCTTTTTCTGCATTCATTTTTTCTTAATTTCCATTAGATCACAATAATTTCTATGTAAAAGAGGCATACTTGAGGGTGATATATTCTGTTCCTTTCATTAGCAAAGCCTCCTTTCAAAGAAAATTCAAACTTACACAATAAGTTATGTTCTGTCTGAGCCGCAGGTAAGACCTTATGAATCTGATGGAGTCAGCAGGTGATATATGCCTCGATTTTATTGTAAGTGTGAATCTCTGTGAATACTCAGGAAATACCAATTGCTTAGCTGACTCAGAGTTCTTAAGAGTCTGTGATTGATTCAGGACTAGCTCATACTTACTCTTATCTTCAGAATTTACAAAGTTTCTGAAGACTTTAGAATCATCATTTCCTGTACATCATAGAGTTAGAAATAGAAATATTCATTCTCATAATGTTGTGATAAGTATTACATTTTACATTAGCCATACTGACAAGTAACAAAGACCCACATAATGGTAGGCCAAAAAACAAAAAAGTAAATCGCAATGGGGTCAGGATATGCTACCCTAAAATATGGCTATTGATATTTAAGAAAACAGCGGGAGCAGGAAAGTTGCCTTCCTCTTGCCTTTCTCCACTAGAGCAGGTCATAAAATCCTCATTTAAGGGCTACTCACACCTTAAGGAAAGAAACATTTTTATCTCTGAAGATACACAAACACAAAAATAATCTGAGCAGACAAATCTCCTAGTTTCCATTAGATATACACTCTGTCCTCAAATCATATTTTTCCCATGGCTATATTCTTCATTAAACTCAATGAGAAAAATATACTCATTGCCTATTTCTTTGTGTCTTTATTTCCTTATGAGGTTGCCTGTGTCACATAAAACTTGTATTAGATAAATTTGTATGTTCCTCTTTTGTTAATCTCTGTTTTGTTGTATGAACCTCAAACGTGAAAATGAATAAGTAAAATAATTTTTCCTCTGCTAAACCTTTTGGCACATAAAGGTAAAGAGATAACAGTCTCATATATAACACACTCTTTTTCTAGTACTTTCTAAATGGTTTAGCTAGATTAAGTCACATGATCTTCATAACAACTCCACAGGCAGATTTTTTTTTTTTTTTATGTATTTGCAGCCTTGGGGAGGGAACTCAGGGAAACTCAATCTTTGAGCTACATTCCTAGCCTTTTAAAAATTATTTAAATTTTTTTTTGAGATAGGATTTTTTTTTTGGTGGAACCAGGGATTGAACTCAGGCCCTTGCACTTGCCAAGGAAGCTCTTATTCAACTGAGCTATCTCCCTGGCTCCCAAAAAGGATCTTGCTAAAATGCTGAATTGTCTATGGTGGACTCAAACTTGTAATCCTCCTGCCTCAGTCTCCCAGAGTGCTGAGATTATAGGGATGTGCCATTATATCTAACAGGTTATGTATCTATCTATCTATCTATCTATCCTCCCAAATATGTCTGTTGTTGAGAAAAGAATGGTGAGCGAGAACACAAAAATCAACTATGCCATATTTTCCATCATGAGAGAAGGGGGCAAAATTCCACATGGCCACTTCATCTATTCTCAGTTAAAATATTCCAGGTCTACTTTTGACTTTGTAACAATAATAGTGTTTATTACGTCTCATGATAGCATTTGATTTGAGTTTAGAATTTATCTTTAGTTTACTCTGCTGATGCTTGATGTCATATTCTCTCTAGCATTATGATATTTTCTCCCTAAGAGCACAAAAGGGAGTTTGTTCATCTGCCATTCATATTGTTCTGAATGTTCATTGCCCAAGAGTGGTTAACCTTAGGCAAAACTGTGAAGTGGCCAGAGTTTGTTGTAAGAATCCTACCTTCTGTCATACATATCCCACTATCTTTTCCAGAATGACTGTATTGTATTCAGTGCCAAAAATACTCATTCACTGAACTTCAGTGTACTGGGAAATGATATTTTATAATAGCCTTCAAAACCAATAATTAGTTTTTGGGATCTTGCCTGGTGACATCCAAATTTACATTGTGCAGGCTTTCTCATAGGGGTTTTCCTTTTGAACTCTGGATTCCTGTATTTAACTGCCAATCTCAATGCTTGTTTTGAATATTTTCCAGGTACATCAAATTTAAGCTGACTGGAATTGAACTCTAAGTCTTCTCCAGAAAATTTGCTTGTCCTTAAGTTTTGCCTATCTCACTTGAAAGAAATTTGATCTATCCAATTAGTTCAGGGAAATACTTTGGAGACACTCTGTAGAGTCCTTTCTCTCATCACACATTCATCTTTACACATGAAATTTCAAAATATGTCTAACATTCAGCCATTCCTGGCCATAGTCCACTTGCATCTCAGATTTTAAGGAATTTATTTGGGCAAAACATAAAATCATGAATTGGACAGTTCCATACTGCAAGCAATCCAGGCCAAGAAGGGAAGACTTCAAGGATAATTGGGGAAATAACACAAAAAATATCTGATTGGCTAAAGTAGCCTAGAAGAATATTGTGGATTTTAATTGGTTAAGTGTATGGAATGAATAGTCCTACTTAGAGGATAGTTGTTCCTGTCTGATTGTAGGATCATTTACAGTGAGTGAGGGTTCAGTTTCCACATATAAGAACCCAGGATCTTACTGCCTGAACCTACTAAGCTCTAAGTTAATTATTTCAACAAGTTCTATGACCTTCGTTGTGCTATCATTATCTTTCGCCTGGATAATTCCAGTATCTATGTAACTATAGTATTTTTCTTGTTTCTATCCCTATCTGTTTGACTTAGAGTCCTCTAATAGATTCTGAGCAAGGATTTGAGTCTAATTTATCGAGGAGGTTACCCAGGAGGCATTATAGGGAGTAGCACAAAAAAGAGGATAGAAGAAAAGCCAATTACAGATTTAGTGTTAATGAGTTGGCTACTATTGTGAACAGCTGGGACTTGGCCTTAGAGTGGGCCCTTTGATAGACCGAACAGAATGTATCTCTGAATTGTGCTACCTAAAAAGCATGCCATTTAATATAGTGAACCCAAATGATAGGCTATTTCCCAAAGTCAAAGATGAGTAAAGCGCTCTGTATGCCTTTATGGTAGAAGATGACATAGTGCAATAAGTTGTCTCTTACATTGAAGCAATGTCTTGTCATGCCTCAAAATATTGGACCATGAAATGTACTGACAGAACCTGAGTTTTTCTAGTGTTTATTTATGGTTCTCAAATGACTGACCAGGGTATCTGATAGTTGGCTACCTCAGGCTCACTGACATGGGGTCATTCTTTTAGTGAACTAACATCATAGGTTATGGAATGTCCCTTTGTACATTATTGCAACAGAGAGCAGCTGTGTTCGTGATGCCTGGACCAAGACACTGAGATTGTTCAGGTAGATGTAGGTACTTTGTGATCTTCTTTCTTATATTCTTACTTAAAAAGATTTATTACTTTTTTCCAGGGTCTTTTTTAATTTTACTTTTTAAGCTTTATTTTATTAGCACATGTTTACAGTACATAATGATAGCATTCACTGTGTGGAATTTGTACATGGATATAACACCTTGATTTTCTTTGTGTCCTTGTCCCCTCCCC
>NW_004524592.1:1434243-1441956 GCF_000260255.1 Octodon degus | reverse complement strand
GCTTATTCCCCAGCCCCACCCTGTCTCTTGATCCTTTCTCTATTGCAAAGAATACTTCTCTGTTTTTTATTACCTTTCATTTTGTTTTTCAATTTATATTTTGAGTTTCTCATATAAGAGAAATAATGCAATATTTTAGCTTGTTTGTATGATTTATTTCACTTACCACTGTGATCTCCAATTGAGACCATACAAATGACTCAGATTTTATTCTTGATAGCACAGTAGTTCTCCACTCATCTATTGATGGGTATAGTGTTTTTTTTTTGTTTTTTTTTTTTTTGGAGGCTTGAAATGCCTTTAGGACATTTCTGGTTTGCAGTGACTGTCTGGGTTCGAACCACAGAAGCTTGAGCTTGAGGGCTTTGTTTAAGCAGGCACTTAAACAACTGAGCTACTGGGCAGGCCCCCTATTGATGGATATATAAGCCATTTCCAAGATTGTGCTTCTATAAACATGTGTATGAATGCATCACTATGACATGATATCTTTAACTTTTTTTTCTGTATTTTAAGGAGGGGTCTACAGGGTGTTCAGAGTCTCACTACTAAATTGGACTTGTAGTGATTTTCCTGTTTACAGCCTCCCAAGTGCTGGGATTACAGGCATGCACCACCATGCCCAGTCTCAATTGCTGTCTCAGCGCACTCCGGGGGTGGGGCTGATAGGACAGGTCCAGAGATAGAACCCCTGGGCCCTGCACCTGCTTGTAGGTGCTTTAATCTGCTGAGCTATTTGGCTGGCCCTGGTATCTTCAGCTTTTGCAGAAAGATACCAAGAACAGAAATAGATGAGTTGAAGCTCAACTTTTAGTTATTTGAAGAATTTCCATATTGATTTTCATAATGGTGATAATAATGTACATTCCTACCACAACATCACCAGTATTTATTATTATTTGATTTCTGGATGACAGCCATTCTTTCCAGAGTATGATGAAATCTCAGTGTTGTTTTAATTTGACATTTCTCCAATAAGCAGCAATAGTAAACTTTTTTTCATGTACTTACGGACTATTTGTATTTCTTCTTGTGAGTAGTGTCTATTTCAATTGTTTATTTTTTGATTGGGCCTATTATTTTGGAGAGTCTAGTTTTTTGAATTTCATATATATCCTTTGTTATTTCTTTGTCTCTGTCTAGGATTTTCTTGAGTATTATATGGAGTGCTGGTTTGGTGCTCATGAATTTCTTCAGATGTGTTTTTCCACATAATGTCTTTATTTTTCTATCAATTTTGAAAGATATTTCTTGAGGATATATTAGTCTGAGTTGGAAGTTGTTTTCTATATGGGCTTGAAATACTTCATTCCAAGCTCTCCTGGCCTTTTACATTTTGTGTTGAAAAGTTTGAAATAATTCCAATGTAACTCAATGTTTAACTTTAAAAGTGACTCTTTGCCTTTTTCTCCCAATAACTTTCAAGCTTGTCTTTGGGTTGAACTTCTGGGATTTTAACTCTGATATGTAGTGGAGATCTGTTCTTCTTTTTCTTTTCTTCTTCTTTTTCTACTTCTTTTTTCATTGTAGTTATTTGATGTTCTATAAGCTCAATTACCTTTTGAGCTCTTTCTCCATTCTTGGAAAGTCTTTTGCTATGATTTCTATTAACATAAGTATTCCATGTTTTCTGCCCTTTAATATCTCTAAATCAAATTAGTCTTAGGTTAGTCTTTTTAGTGTCGTTTAGTAGGCCCTGGATGTATTTTCTTGCTCTTTGATGATATTTAAGGTATTTATGAATATGTTATCACATGATTAATTTGTTCTTTATATCTGTTTAGCATCTTTTCATGGAGTGTATTTACTTGGTAAGGTTGCTGTTCATGTTTTCAACAGATTTGGTCAGCTCTTCTCATTTTTTGTTTCTTCCATCATCACATTGGTCACTTTGTTAGCTCCACTATCTTTTGGGTTGTGTCATCTTTGAGGTGGTGAGTTTCTTTTCTTTCTTTTTAAACATTTCTTGGAATTCAGCTATCCTGGGCTTCATTTCCACTCCACTGTTGCCCCTTGGGATTCTTTGAAGTCATTTTCTTGTCTTATTATCTTTTCTTCATGCTCCTTTTTTTTCTTTTCTTTTGGTGGTTTGGGTTGAAGTCAGATAGAGTAAAGACAATGGATTGTTAGTATGAAGATCTCTTTAGTTCTTTAATTAGATTCCACTTTCCAGGGCTGTGTATTTGGCTTTATTTGTCAAGATATATTTCTTACCATTTGGCCTGTTGGATTCAGTTAGAGTGGACCTTGTCATTGTGCTATAAGGATAGAATTTCTAGTGATTCTAACAGCATCAAAAGATCTGATTGTACATTATTCATACATATTACAACTTGTTTTTAGACTTTTACCATTTAATTAATATCCCTTAATGGTACAGTCTCTACTATTCTGTTATTGTCAGTTAGTGTGTGATGTAGAAGGAGTGGAGAGGGGAAAAGAAAGGAGAAAGGAAGCACAAGAGACGTGAAAAGGATAGGGAGAAAGGAAAAATATTAAAAAGGTAAAAACTATAATGTCAAACCCTATTAAAGTTATTTTATAAAGACATAGTGTTGAGGTGATTTAAGAGAATATAAGTGGCCAAATAGGGAGGAATAATCCTTCTTTCTTTTTTTTAAAACAATTTTAAAATTTTTGTTAATACTTATTTGCAATACATTATAATGATATTCCCTGTGGGGAGCTAACACAGTGATATAGCACTTCTTAATATTTTTACTTCTTCTACCCCTTCTATTCCTTCCCTTTCCCTACAACTTTTGGTCCCTTTTCCATTTGCAGAAGTACAAGTTTTTAAAAACATTTATTTTCCAGCTCCACAGCAACTAAGTTGATTTGTTTAAGTGCAGTACACATATGACATAGCAGCTTTATTAAAGCTACCACTTGGTGAGCTTACGGAAGGCCTCCTTATTCGCTGTGATCAACCTGACTTTTGAAGGGACCATAACAGAAAATTGAATGATATTATAGTAGGCTCCTTCTTTTCTGTCTCTTTTAATTAAAGATGGCTCAAATCTCTGTCATTCTGAGATATACATTGTATTTGATTTACTATTTTTTCCAGATTATGGGGATGATTTCAGGGACTTCAATTTGGCATTTTCTACCCTGTAGCTCTTAAATAACATGTGAAAGAACCAAAGTAACATTTTTGTTAGCCTCTGCATATGTCCATTTTGTATTTATATTAGGAAAATGATTACCTTGAGGACCTTAGTCTCACTGGCTCCCCTGGGAGGTGGGCTTGGGAGAGGATCCCCATTTTTCATCTGGTCTCTATCCATCTCCACTCCAGTGGGGACTGCAAAGCCCTAGTGGTAGTTTTGTATTTGATCCCATTATAAGATCTAGGTGGTATCCTTCTATAGTATACAATAAACATGATAAAAGGTTCAAGGTTCTTTAGGTGAAGATTAGGTAAAATAATTATTTTATATATTTGCTGTGACAGTGCATGACCCTTTTGAAGAGAACCCAGACACTTCCTTTACAATAGGTCAAAGAATTGTTTCATACCTAGACAGCAAGCACGGATCATGATTAGCCATTGCAATGGTTACCATCAACTACTCTCCACCTTTTAATTGATTTTGCTTCTAGAAGCCAAGTAATAATCATTATTATTTATCTCCAAGGAATATCTTGGTTTATTATCCATCTTTTCCTGTAAGTCAAGACTCCGTGTTTCTCATTATGGCCTGTATCTGGTATAGTAATTATGTCAACCTTACCTCAAATAGTAAAGTAATGACACTTGTTTTCTTTTAGCTTAGAGTCTTAGCACTGACATTATTATGAGGTAGTCAATTTCACAACTGTCTGCTTGTGTCAACTGATGACATCTCCTGATCAATAGATGACATCTGTTACTGTTAGTTTTTTTTTTGTTGTTTTTAATAATGTCAGCGTGGCTTCAGTAGTGTATTCATTAGGGTTTAGAATTTATGATTATGGTTTTTGTGGAGAGACCTGACAAGGGCTTTCCAGGAAACAGAATAAACTGGTGAATTCCCTGGTCTTATGTAACAAACCTGTAATGTTGAGCTTCTTCCCCACACTCTATCCAGGCAGTGATAATATCTCTGCTACATATTATCATTGTTCCCAAATTTTAAGCACCCATTCCAGCAGAATATTAGAGCCAAATCAAGGTATCTTTGTCAAGATGCTATGTTCAAAATCTAAGGGCAAGTTTTATATCACCACATTTTTCCCAACTTTTCTATTAAATTTGTATCTTGTCCCAGTGTAATATTCCTCACACCCCCGCACACACACTTTAAAAGTTCATATCATTCATGTTGTCCTGGTTCATTATGATACATTCCAGGTTCTGAAGCCCTTGGATGAACTTATCTACTTCCTGAAATGCAAGAAAAATGATTTCCCACTTGAACCATGGTGAGAACTAACCCCAGTCATTTGTCCAGAAGTAATGAGAGGTGGTAAAGGCAGATCTTGAGAAGAAAAAACAATTTTGTGAAGCATCCCCCAAAAAGAAATATTTGTGTGGTCCTCGCACTCACGGAAGCACTGAAGAGAGAGTTGCTATGTCACCCACAGGTGCTGGATGGTTTGTGCCATAGAGAGTAACCCATTCCTAAGCAAAAAGGGGAAGGGACCACTTAAGACTTAACCCTTTTTGACGTAACTATGAGATTTATTCAACATATTTTCTCAGGCCATGAAAAGGTTGTGCTCTGTTTGGTGACAGTATATTATCACCAAAAGATTATATCTTTTATTTAACATCATCATAGGTTGTAACCACTTATGTGGTAGTATTTGAAAAAATATAAATCTAAAAGTATTTATTAATGATCTATTTATCCCAAAGCATGCTAGATATAAAATAATAATTCTCTTACTCTCTGTCAATGGAAATTTCCAAGGTAGTTAATGCTTTCTCTTTTTTTTTCTGTATATGATCTCTATAATAAGCAGATTTCAGTTCTCAAGAACATTGAGTTCCAGCCTTGGCTTTATTGCTGATTAAATGCTGTAACTAAAAACATGTCCCTTAACTTTTGGTGCTTCATTTTACTTACATATCAAAAGTGAAATAATAATAACCAGATTTCCTACAAGACAAAATTTAATAAAGGGAAAGTGCTCTGAGAAATATAAAATGAACTGCACTTGCATCAGGAAATATTATTATATAGTCTAACTACCTTTGGTCTTTAAATTTCAGTGGAAATTAAACACTTGAAGATGAAACAGCAGTTTCATAGAAGGAATATGTCAGCATGGACAGTAGTTAAAATAAAAATTTCATTTGGACTTCATATTTTCATTGTGTAAGATCACTTTAAAGGAGATGGCATCTTTACTCATAATTTTAGTTTAAGGAAGGTAATATATTGAAACAATTGCAAAGAACTGAGCCGTCAATTTTATTAGATTTTTTATATTATGTAAATGTGCTTCAGAAAAAGTTTGATGTTTGTTTCAGTCTATAGAAGTGATAAACCAAAAAATAATAGCACCCAGTATAAACAAAGTTTAGGAAGGAATTTCTCCCTTGAAAAATATTACTACCATTAAAAAACTTTGATACTTTTGCCTAGGATCTAGTACAAGTCACAAGAAGAGCAACAATTATGATTAAAATTTTAAAATTTGGCTTTTTCCTGTTTGCGGCTGCACAGAGGCAGCTTTGTGTTTAGGACACCCCAAAGTTAAGACTTTTCTTTGCACACCTGAGGCTGCATGCAGTGGCTCTGTAGCTGTCATCATGCCACAAATGAATATATTGAATTACACCATAAATGCTACAGGTACTGCTTGGATTACCATGAAGAAAAGAGAAAGAGGGAAAGTAGAGAAGCTCATGAGTGTTCAAAGAAGGAAAAAAAAAAAAAAAAAGATTGGCCTGAAGGCTAAGCTCTACCACAAACAGCCTCATGCAGAGAAAATAGAAATGAAGAAGACTATCAAGATGCATGAAAAGAGAAACACCAAACAAAAGAGCGATGAAAAGACTCCACAAGGAGCAGAACTTTCCTGCCTGCTGGACAGAGAGGGACAGTCTCATGCAAAAGTACTTTCCAACATGATTAAACAGAAACCAAACGGCAGGAAAAGGGGACATTCCTCTGTCCAAAGTTCGTGCCCAAGGATAAAAGGAAGTATTAAAAGTTATTAGAACTGGAAAGAGGAAAAAGAAGGCATGGAAGAGGATGGTTACTAAAGTCTGTTTTGTTGGAGATGGCTTTACAAGAAAACCACCAAAGTATAAAAGATTCATTAGGCCCAATGGGCTTACGTTTTAAGAAGCCCACATAACACATCCTGAACTGAAAGCCACCCTTTGCCTGCCAATACTTGGTGTGAAAAAGAATCCTTCATCTCCACTGTATACCACTTTGGGTGTTACTACCAAAGGAACAGTAGCTGAGGTGAACATGAGCGAGTTGGGCCTTGTGACACAAGGAGGCAAGGTCATTTGGAGTAAATATGCCCAGGTAACCAACAATCCTTAAAGTGATGGATGCATCAACGCAGTCTTACTAATTTGACAGATGTTTCATACAATAGCTTCTTACACATATCGAAGACGATAGACCAAGCAGGAAAACCATATTTTAAATACTGCTGAACAATTCTCGTGACTACATTCATCAAGAAAACTATTAAATTGTAAAAACATTAACTTTTTTAAAATTTCTTTTTGTATTTTTGTAATTAATACTTTCAAATGTGTTTTAAAAAATTTCCCCTTCTTGGTGGTTGCTGTAAGTTTGCAAACCTCCAGTCAAGATGATTCAGCAACTCCTCTGCTTGCCTAAATTGATTTGAATTCCATTCACAATCACCAAGGTGAACAATCACAATATAAAGAAATCCCCAAACAATCTTGTTTTCAGGCAGCCTTTCCATTTAATGCCTTGTATCCTGGGATCAGAACACCACCTCCTCATAGCATGCTGGGCGCATTGTGCTATAGCAGGGTAATTCTAGCAGGCAGGTTATGGAAATGATTTGTTTTTCCAAGGGAAATGTAAAGTTGTTTCCAAATCTCATTTCTAGAGCACTGGTCTGAGGAGCAAGGCCAACTAGAAAATATTAGGACGTTTGTAGTTGTTATGAAATTAAGCTTTATTTGACACTAGTATCCTCACATTGTAATCAGTTCACGTATTTCATTTCCAAACTGGAAGCAGACATAAATAAATGCTGCATACGCATATGTTCTTATAGATAAATCCATGCTGCACACACAGAGTTGGAGTTTTACTGGGGAATTATTTTAATTTTGGAAATCCCACAATCAGAAGTGTTTATAGAAAGAATACTCCATCATCTATATAAAGAATGGATTGGAAGAGGACAAAACTGAAAAGTGGACAGAATCATCTAAATAGGGCAGAAAATGATGAGATATATGAGATGAGCTACTGGGAACAAGAATTTATCTTCCTTGCTCCTTTATGACAGTTTTCAGCTCTTGGTCCCCTAAGGAATTGCTTTGACTGAACAACTGTTTTGCCAAGGTTGTTCTCCACCCTTGTGACAGCTTACATGTGATAAACAGATGATGCAAGGGGATGAAGGTGCTTTCTCTTTGTTCCTGCAAGAGACACAATTCTAAGATGGCCTTCAAGATTCGTGGCCTCTACTGTGTACCTTCATCTTCTTCCAACCAGCCACTACTTACATATTGCTGTGGAAGAATTCTTTAGAAGTAATTAATATCTTATGTCT
>NW_004524592.1:1428704-1432323 GCF_000260255.1 Octodon degus | reverse complement strand
CTCTCTGGGAATATGTTCTGCTCCTGAATCAGCTGGGTGGGTCTTGCCTCTAGCCTCTTTGCAGGGAGTTCTGCTGAAGGGTTCCCTGCTGGGCCTGAGCTCTGGGTCTGTTCAGGATCCCGCCAGGCCCCACATCATCTCACTCACTTGCTGGGCCTGCGCTCTGGGTCTATTCAGGATCCCGCGGCCCTCGGTCATCTCACTCACTTGCCAGACCTGCGCTCTGGGTCAGGGAAAACTTTTTTGTGTGAATCTGATCTATTCAAAAGAATCTTTATAAAGAATGTTTTAATCCAGCTGCTTGGAAAGGACTAAGCCTGCAATGTGAAGCAGAAGGATTAGATACAGAAGGATGGATTGCTACTTGAATGATGGTCCACATGCCAAGGAATGCTTTCAGTTTCTAGTTGCTGAGAGAGGACCCTATTTGCCAGCTAGTAAGAAAATGAGGAGTTCAAGTCTACAACTTTAAGAAATAAATTATGCCACTGGTAGCAGTGAGTTTGGGGCCAAAATTTTTTCCAGGACTCCCCAGATAAGAACCTAACATGGCCATCATTCCAATTTCCTATCCTGACCAGAGTGTCCCAACACATAGTGATAGATTTCTGACCTGTAGAACCATGGGCTCAAAAGTAAGTAGCGTTTTGGCCATTAATTTGGTAGTAATTTGTTTTCTGGAAAATAGAAAGCTAAAACAGCCCCCAAATTTCCGTAGGACATAGACAAAATATACTGGCAGGAGTTGGGGCACACAGATGGGAATGGATTCTGAGAGTGCTGAATTAAAAAGAACAAACAATAAAGCTATTTATTGATTTCACAGGTCTCTTCAGTATACAGAATTCAATATTTTGAGAAGACTCCAAGATAAGACTGTTTTTCCTACAAGCATGAAAAAGTGATGGGTTTCAGTAAACTATGTATGAAACACCTGAAGTGCTACAACATAGTGGAAAATATGAATTTAAAAGACTCAGGCTGTTCACCTTCTTTACTAATATTGTAAATCAAAGGTAATATTGCATCCCAAAGAAATGGAAGAGATTAAGGCACTCCTTTAAAATCCAAAGAATGCAAGGGTGATGTTTCTCTTCATAACTTTGGTCAATGCATCAGTCTGGTCTAGGAAACTAGAAAAAGTCTGGAGGATGATGGCTGTCTATCACAAACTCAACCAAATAGTATCCCCAAATGCAGCTTCAGTGACAGTATAGAATCTTGCTGCAGATATTAGTGTAGTCTCACATAATTTCCTTTCCTTTCAATAAAGAGATAAAAAATATTTCAGTTCATTAGAAAGAGACAACAGTATACATTTATGATCTTGCTCCAGAGTATTTCTTCCACCCTTTGCTGTAATGTAGTCAGAAAAGATCGGACCAGCTGGACATCTCACAGAATATCACAACAGAGTGTTTTATTCACCATGTGACATCACAAGGCTCTTATAAAACATCTGTAAAATTATTGAATACAGGCCTTTAGGAGGTACATAGGGCAAATTATTGCATGAACTTTCTACTGTGATGGTTATCAGAATCAAAACACAGTTGTTGTGTCAACCCTAGTAAAAATAAATGTTAGAAAATGGGACAGTTTACTAAGAAAGGGTTCTCAAGCATGACTGCTGCCTAGTAACTGAAAGGAAAAGTTCAAAGGATATCTTCCTATGAGTTCTGACCCTTCCCCACATTCTCTTAGCCTCGTAACAGTATCAGTATCCCTAACTAACTGGCCTGGCCCATGTCCTGCTCATAGAAAAGACTGTTTCAGAACAAGAGGCCCTGAATGACAGAAGAATAATAAATCTTGTGCAAACTAATGACCAAGGACTATGATAGATGACCTGATCCTAGAACTGTTTCTTGCTTTCACATTCTCTGCTACCCCCAGATGAACTGCTTACTTTGTAAGGAGTCAGCGACCCCATCATTTATCTAAAATTAAGCCTATCCTTGCTGCAAGTATTTCTCTCCCTCTTTTCTATTTCTTACAGTAACTATCACAAAAGACCCTCCAAGAAAAAATCATACAGACAAAAGTAACTGGAAGGATGTATGCCCAGCAGCTCTCTGTTTTTGTTATTAATTCTTATGACCAAGGATTAGTGTTTCAAAACATGTTATATAATTCCCTTTATTTTTCTTTTAAAAACTTCCCCTTGCCTCAGATTTTCTGAATAAACATATAATTTACAATGCCATGGATATGCTCTTTGCAATGCTGTGCAATTTTCAAATATATAATATTATTTCTTTAAAGATCTTTTATTTAGGCTTGCTTGAGTTGACATTAACACAAAGAGGAGACACAATGCCTATTAGGCCTTTTTTTGCTTTTGGCAGAAAATTTCTACATTTGGGAATATTGCTGTTTTATCCATATATCAAGTTATAAGAAAGCCTCCAGTTGAGGACAAGATTTTTGTGGCTTTATGGTAGATTCAGGCTGTGATAGTAGTAGGAGTAGCTTACCTCTTTGAACCTACAACATTGGAGTGCTTGTTGTATTAGCGGCATCAGTGGTGGGAAGAGATGTTTAGTGGTCTTATGTCAGACAATAATGAATTATAATCTAGATCTCTGAGATACTGAAACAAAACTACAACGGAGGATTATTATCTTCTATGATAAGCTAATGGGGGAGAAAAACATTCCAGTCTTATTTCATTGATAAATAGGTCAGTATGTAAGTGAAACCTGACATGGGTAGCAGCTACATTGGAGATCCACTTATGAGTGGGCTTTTGTTCTGTTTTCCTGATAGAAGCACCTTGTAAGACAACAGTATGCTCAAATATTCCTACTGAATGGGATCTGCGGATGCTGCAACTGGTCATGTACTTTGTGTGAAAGATAATATACCCTGAAGCTACAATATAAACAAGTTCATGGGACATAGCAAATGAATTGGTGAGTTTGAAAAGAACCTGGAAGGAGGTCTGTGATGGTAGAGACATGAGAGTAGGCATAGAATGTGAAAAAGTTTGTATCACAGACACTGTACTAAGCAAGAAATTACTATGGGAGAGGCATTACGTAATCTGGTAGACCAAAACCACAACCAGCTGATACTTAAAAAAAAAAAAAAGATTTTTATGGCAAAGGAAATGTGGAAGCAATGGTATAATAATTAGACCCATGGAGCACATCCCATACCGTATGACACAGAATGCTGACAACATGACAGCAATGGTATGAACTATCCAAAGTGTGATGATGATCTTTGTAACGAGACCCTTTAGACCCTATAGACCCTGTCCTAAGTAGAGAAGAAAAAAAAAAGCATGAATGAGGTCTAGCTCATCAACAACAGTATCTTGCACTAATGAGATGCCTGCTAGTAGCTACCACTAATAGTAATCAGTGTTTCTTAACCCCAAGGAGTCCGTCCTTTGGAAAACATTTGGTAATATTTGTAAACATTTTTTCCCACTTTGGGGTGGTTATTGGCACCTGGTGCGGACAGGACAGGGATCTGCAAATGTTTTAGAGCACCGTGGGCCTGCCGTGCCGGTCCCACCCCTGGGGAGTACTGAGACCGCAATTGAGACTGGGCATGGTGGCGTGTGCCTGAAATCCCAGCTCTTAGGAGTCTGAAAAAAGGTGGATCACTA
>NW_004524592.1:1422373-1428449 GCF_000260255.1 Octodon degus | reverse complement strand
AGAGAAGAATGTTTTATTTCATATCTCTGAGATTTATGAATTCAAATGCCTGGTTCTCAAAAGAAGACTCCTACTGCAAAGATACACAAGATTCTACTGGACTAGAAGCTGCAGCTCTTTCTTGGGTCCTTTAGTCTCCTCATGCTAAGACAGCAGAGCACAAGAACCAGTCATTCTCTTTGTAGGGGCAATTGACATTAATAGCTACTACTCTTTAGTGCTGTTTCTGCCTAAGTGAAACAAGGAAGGGTGTATTTGATGTAGAGATAGCCACTTGAACATATCTTGGTAAGCTCTTTCCCAATTTTTAAAAGGTGTAAGCAAATTTATTTAAGATATAAAATCAAGAAAATAAAATTTATCAAGAAAAAAATATAAAAAATATAATGGCAAGGAAATAAAGCTCCCACTAGAAGGGCTGCAGGTAAGAAAAATCTAGAATGCAAAATAGAGAAGAATGACATTGAGTGTCAGATGTGGCCTGGAGACCAGCTACAGAGGTGAAAGTTATACTTTTATTTTGCTAATCTTCATCCTATTAGTTCCTTCAAGAAAAGATGCCCATGGAGTCCTAAAGGAAGTGCTTCTGGGACTTTTAAGAAGTGGATCTACCACTTATTTTACCAAATGCTCTGACACAACACCCAAGTCCCCTTTTTGAATTGACAGTTTTATTTTCCCATCTGGAAGACCTGCTAGAAAACAGTAGGTAGCTACCAACATCTTAGAAATTGCCAAGACTGAGGAGAGCAGACTCTGCTAAGGCTACACTCCTTAGAGTCCTTAGAGTTGAACTCCAAAGCCATCATTACCTTCCCCAACCTGGCATAATTCAGAAGTGCCATCTCAGCTTCAGGATACCTTCAGGTGTTTGCTGCTGAACCCAACTGTTGAAGATTCAGAGCCCAGCTTTTCCTTCAGCTCAGCTCTATCTCCTTCCCTTCCATCCACTGTGCTGCCGTTTGAAGGACACCACTGCCCGATTAATTGATCTCTGTCTTAGTCTCTTTCCTTGGGAACCACATATGAGACAAATTTCATACTGAACCATGGCAGTAGCAGTGGAACCACCATAGAAAGTCTAGTGTATTTTATTTTATTTTATTTATTTTTTTTTGCGGAACCGGGGATTGAACTCAGATCCTTGCATTTGCCAGTCAAGCGCTTATCCTACTGAGCCATCTCCCCGAGTCTAGTGTATTTTAAGGGAAAATATTGTCAACTGTCTGTAAATTCAATCTGTATAACACAATAGATAGCCTATATAATTGTACATAAAAGGAAAGTCAGAAATGGTGGCACACACCTATAATACCAGCAATCAGGAAGTTGAGGTCAGAGGATCACCATGAGTTTGAGGCAAGCCTGGGCTTCGGAATGAGGGCAAGTCCAGCCTGAACTAAACAGAGAGACCTTATCTCTAAATAAATAATAAATAATAGAGATTAATTATTATTTTCAGGTTTATCTGAAAATAATATTAATTATTATTTTCAGGTATAATAGGGCAGTCAATGATATATCATCAGATAAGGAATGCAGAATTTGGAGGAAAAAAATGACCAACTTCATCTTACACATTTTTATAATGTGTACAAAGGAAAATGTAATATAATATACATAAAATTGTTAGGTTAAACCATATGAAATGCCCATTTTATAGGTCAACATTGTTAAATATTGGTCATTTCAAATGGATTAACCTAATAATTACATATTAGCTTATACCTAGGAAAACTTATCTATTCTTATTAAAATTTATATAGGCCATATAAGATTTTTAGTAGGACAATATCTGTCAGATTCAAAAGATAATCTTCTGGATAATGATATATCATTTATATTTAAGCTTCTAAAGCAAGAGTGTAAGTCACCTATTATTGCCTTAAAGCATATTAGAGGATCTTGATGAGATTGGGAACTTTGATTTATACCATTTTTCCTGTAGAAGTTGAGACATAATCGCTGTATGTAGAGCCAGGAAAGGTCACAGATAGTAGCTTAATTTCTATGCAAAAGCTTTCTAAGTATGCCGCTATCTGTCATGAAAAAAGAACCTAGTGCAAACTTGGTATCTTATGACACTTTCGTCCATCAACAAATTCATTTGCAGAACCCAGAATGTCTACATATGGTTTGTAGGTGAGATCAACACCATAAATAAACAGTATGGCCACTTCATTAGGGTGGGGTAGGGGCAGTGGAGTTCATGTGACCTTGATAGGCTCCAAGCACAGCCAGTATGCCAAGTTCATAGCACAAGGTAGCTACAGTTCCAAGATCACTAAAATTCTAGAGCAAGGCCTGGGCCAATAGAGTGGAAAACTGTATAGTTGTTGTATGATTAGCCCTATTACTTATTTAGGGATTGACCCTGGGTTACCTAAACAGGTGTGTTGATGATCTGACTACAATCTTTCACAAGAGACTTAGAAGATTAGTTTTATTTTTTCATGTAAAGACTGCTACAGACATTGAGGATATATTCAATAGATCTTAATCTTACAATAGAACCTCTAGGAAGATTAACAAGTGCTATACTCTTCAGGAAATCTCAATAGACGCTCAAAGTAGAAAGATTATTCTCACAATGTGTAGGTGTGGCTTTTGTTTAATTAGTGATTAAGATTTTATTTAAGATTCAAAAGGACCCATAGCTTTTGAGGAATCATATCAGAAAAGAACACTAGCATGAACTCTCTCATTTTCTCCTTTTGTGAGCACGAATGTCTGTTTCTGACATCCTATCTTCTTTCAACAGTTTCTGTTGTGTATGTGGGTGTAAATAGCTTGTCTTTCTAGTTTCCAAAGTTCACAAGCTAGAGGAACTAGACTTAAGGAACTGCACTCACAGACACTCACCCACATTTGGGCACAATCTAGATGAGAATAGAAAAGACTTTGATCATGTAATTGGATGAGTTTTACATGAACATGAGGTATGGTGAGGATGTTTTTCATGTGGAAGGAATGAGAATCATTGAAGTTCACACAGATTGATTATAAGAGAGATCTCTGCAACTCCTGCCCTCCATTATTTACTTCCACTTCCTTTCTCTAAGTACTCACTTATAAGGAATAGAAACACAGCCAAAGTAATGATGTATCATGTTTGAGATAAGGTTAGAAGGCAAATGATTCTATCTTGCTCATATTCTTTTTTTTTTTTTTTTAATGCATTTTGGTACAGGGTCTCACTATGCAGCTCAGGCTCCTAGTGATCCTCCTGTTTCCAGCCTCCCCTGTGTTAGGATTACAGGCATGCACCACCATGCTCAGTCTTGGTGGCCAGCTCAGAGAGTCTGCAGGTGGGGCTGGTGCAGCATGTGGTGCTGGGGATTGAACCCTGGTCCTTACACTTGCCTAAGAAAGCGCTTAGTCTGCTGAACTATTTTGCCAGCCCTCTTGCTCATATTCTTATAACAGGGACTTAGAAGTTGTTTTTGCTCAAAAGTACTGACTCTTCACCTGAATCTAAAGATATCGAATGGGTAAAATCCTGGCTTTTCTGCCTTCATTTTGTATCTATTTCTCTTGCTATCTTAAACTCTGGGTCATATTATTGCTCAACTCTGCATGGAGAAGCATGGTTGATTTCAGGAATATTTTTGTCTCAAATCTGTAATCTTTCACCTTCAAGATAAAAGTAATTATGATACTGTTAAGATTTGAAGTGATATTAAAAGCAGCAGGTTGTCAGTGTCAGCTCTTGCAATGTCTTGTTTGATATCGCCAGACAGGTGCCTCAGAGTTTCCAGTAATTGTCCTAACCCTGAAGAAGCTACTTCATCTTAACATTCCAACTTCGCCTCTCTGAGTCATTCTTTCCTTCAGCCACTTTAGACTGCAGAATGAGGGGTGAAAATACCCTCAGGTAGCACAACTTTTATACGGATGTGGTGGCCTACAACCTGTAATCCCAGCTACATGGGAGGCTGAGGCAGGAAGATTGCTGATTTTGAGGCCAGCCTGAGCAACTTGGTGAGACTCTTTTCCAAAATTTCTAAATTTAAAAATGTTGAGGATATACTTTAGTTGCTGGATCAATCTCCCAGTACTAAAAAACAAAACAACACAACAACAACAAAAACTGTTACAACAATTCAATTGAGCTTGGAAGCAAATCCTTCCCAGATGATTTCAGAGATTTTGGAACCTGGATGATACCTAATAAGAGCCAGTGGAATGCCCTGAAACAGCGTACACACTTAACCAGGACCCAGATGCCTGGATCATAGGAACAATGAACTAACAAGTGCTATTATCTCAATAAATTTGGGGATAATTCATTCTAAAACAATAGACAACAAATACGATATTGTATTTGTGACTTTTCTATCACTGGGATAAAATATCCAACACTGGGTTGGGAAGATAGCTCAGTGGTCTGAATGCCTGCCTGGCAAGTGCAAGGACTCAGGTTAGATCCTTGGTACTGCATGCTGGCCCCAAAGCATGGGTGTGTCCTTTCAGCCACCTAAAACAGGTATCATGACATGTCCCTGTAATCCCAGCCCTGGGAAGGCTGAGGCAGGAGGATCACTAAAAGTCTGAATTGCATAGCAAGACATTGTACTAAATAAATAAATAAATAGAATACCCTCATAGGTAAGTGAATGCCACTTGAGGTTATACTCATAAGTGAAATAAACCAGACCCACATATGTAAATATCGTATGCTCTCCCTAGTGTGAGAACCTGGAAGAAGAAGTAAAACCTGAAAGGTATAACTGATACAGTTAAATGGAAAAAAACCCCATAACTTAAGGATTAAACAATGAAGAGGGGAAAAAGGAGAAAAGGTAGGGGAAAAAGCATGCCCGTAAACATACAAGATGGCTGAGGTGATTTTACTAAGAATTTCTATCAGTTTGTTTTTGAAAATAGCAGTTAATACGTAGAGGATTCTGCAGAGAATAGCAGAGAATTCTCACCTTGACTAAATCTGTATGCTGATGTCTTTGAACTAAGCAACTACATTGAGGACAGCAATGTGTAATACAAAAACCATGCTTGAAATTCCTGTCCTCTTTGTCTTCTAAATGTGTACTGTTTCTAATGTCATATCAATTATTACCATACTCTCTTTAAGATAAGTTTTTAGAAAAAGGTAATAAAAGAAAAAGAGAGACAAGAACAGAAATTTAAGACTTCTTGAGAGCATGCAGGTAATATTTAATCGTATGTCCAATCTTGCATAACTATATCCGTTAATCTGAGCAACAGATTTCACAATAAAAATAGATAGTATATCAACTGCAGTAAATCAGCTATTCTTGTTTTGAAAATGTGTAACATATGTATTGTTATATGTCACCCTCTTTCTGTGTTTGTTTTTCTTGTTTTTATTTTTACTCTTCAAAATAAAATAAAATTATAAAAAAAAAGAAAATATCCGACAAGCTCTACAATGTGCCATTTCTCTGCTGCGTTTTAGCAGTTATCTTTTTAAACATCAGAATAATATTAAAACAATATCTTACATAGAAAAAGCATACCCAACACTGACAACTTATAAGGAAGCAGAGGTATAATTTGGTTCATGTCATTAGGGGCTTCTGTAAGTGGGCAGCTGGTTCTAAAGCAGAGACGGCAGGGTAGAAACAGCGTTGTGGAAGAAAGCTTCTTACTCTATGGAAGGCAGGAAGTAGAGAGTGAAGGGAGAAGCTATCAAACAAGAAGAGTAGCCTTCCAGGTCACGTTCCCAGTGACCACTCCTCCAAACACGCCCCACTTCCTGACAGTGCTCAAATTCATCAAGGCATCAATCCACAGGTGTCCATAGTGGTCCTACAACTCAGTCACCTTCCAAAAGCTTCCCGTTGGAATACTTCAAGACTCTAGGAGGAGCTTTTGAGATCTAAATCATAACAAATAAATAGCACATCATTGTATAGTTGGAGGTCATTTATCCAAGATCCTCCTTCATTTTTGAAGCACAGGAAAATTAATCTCAGTTATAATTAAGAAGATAAATTGGGGCTGGAGAGATGGCTCAGTGGTCTAAGGCACCTACTTAGAACAAGCTTGGCAAAGCATCAGGGACCGCGGTTCAATCCCCCAGCACCACATGCCA
>NW_004524592.1:1421096-1422258 GCF_000260255.1 Octodon degus | reverse complement strand
AAAAAAAGAAGATAAATCACATCAGTAATAAGCAAGAAAGATAAATGGTTTCTTTACAATAAAAATTTTTCAATCATACTGAAATTTGGTTTTCTTTAAAATAATGGTAGATCTTTCAAAGGTTTTAAAATAAGGGAATTACTGAATTATAGAATTCTAGAGGCTAGAAGGGAATTTAGAGTTCAGCTAGCTATATCCACTTTTTGTTTAATAAAGAAAGAAACTAAAAATATGCTTTTAAAAATTCACTTTTGTAATTAGCTTCTAAAGTGGCTTATAAGTTACATAAGAAAGCCAGGCTCTTAACTTTGTAACTCACCTTATTTTTGAAACCCAAATGGTACAATCCAATTTAACCAACTACTATGTTTGCTAGTCTCCACTTTTGGCAAACTCTTAAAAAAATTAAATCTCCTGTCAAAGAATGAAGATTTGCCACTATTGAGGGTAGTCAAGGAAATTAGCTTCGGGCTTTGAAAGCAATTTCAAGACTAGTGCTAAAACTATTTTAAGCATTGGCAGTGTTGCTAGAACCAATGTATATCCTGTCAGGGCAGCTCTTTTGAAAGGGGTATGGTAATTTGGATCTGTAATTCCTGTTTTGTTTATTGGAGAATGTAAGTGCAATGTACATTGAATGTGCAGAAAATGCTGGCCATCATAATAACTACAGCAACAAAAATTAAATAGAAAGTGTCAAGCAGCATCTCAATCTTTGCTCAAAAATCTGCACATAAGATTCTGAATGTGACTGCTGCATGTTGTAATTATTGGCTACCTGGGCCTAGGATACTCTTACAAGTTCTACCAGTAACTATTGATTTCTTGAACAGTTCCCTTTAAAAGTCATAAAAGATAGCAGGATTAAATATAGTTACTTAGACAATCACCTCTCAGTTCCACTCTTTTGTCATTCCATAGATTTCTAACCTTTTCCACATTCATGAAACTTGATTGATATTTAAATTGTAACCATCAGAAACTTTATGACATTGGTTCTGAATTTTAAATACATTCTAAATTGCTTGTTTGCTTTGGCCGGTTGTTTGTGGCTTCCTGAAACACCAGCTTTAAGTCAGATTCTGTGGCATCACCTGGTCTTATTGCAAGAAAATTTCTTTTTCTTTTTCTTTTTCTTTTTCTTTTTCTTTTTCTTTTTCTT
>NW_004524592.1:1394449-1420996 GCF_000260255.1 Octodon degus | reverse complement strand
TTTCTTTCTTTCTTTCTTTCTTTCTTTCTTTCTTTCTTTTTTAACAATGGCCACATGTACACATGTGGGCCTTCTTTGGATTACGGCTTTGATATTTCCTGCAATAAAAATTTCAATAGGTTGGTAATACTATAATATTACATTGTCAGTCAATGAAAACTTCAAGGGATAACAATTTCCTACCATGTGATAGAAAGGGAACTACTTTGTATCAGGAATGGGACATTTCATCAGGATGAAAAATGAAACAGAATTGTTAAGAGTGTCTGAATTCCTCACATCTCAGTTTGATTCTGGTTGAGCCCTAATTAGTTTGAAGTGTTTCTCCGACTTGATATGATTGCCTCTGCTTACCTTTTTGGCACACTAAAAATGCCTGAAATACTCATATTATTACTATACTTTCACGATATTAATTAACCTCAGTTCCATTGTGTTAAGATGCATTGACTTCCCAAGCTATCATTTGTCTAGTGGGAAGGCAGAATTTATCATCACTCATGTAAAAAACCCTTGGTGGAAGTAATTTGTGGTATTCTGGAAACTGGCCCAGGAAGTAGTACAGTAGTCTTCTGTCCCATCCAGATCCCAGGCAGGTGCCCAAAGTTCAGTCCTCACTCAGCATCTTGTGTTTGGATAACACTGTCTCCTCACCTCTCATGGAGGTTCAGAGACTGCAGGTTGGACTAAACTCTTTTTCCTGCCTGCAGCAAACACTCCATGAAAGAAAATAAGCTATAAGAAAGATCCAGAACCAATGACATAAATACACTAGAAAAAAGAAAAATTTCATGGTAATCTAAGTTTACCTTAGTATTACACGTAGATATTATCCTTTCCTAGGTTCACCTTCCCCCCTCCCATCTCAGTGGTCTCTGTCTCTTTCCAAACCTCAGCTTGATATTTCCTTCTTTTTCTTACTTTTCTGTCTTTCTTTCTTGTAGTCATTCAGAACTAAATAGAGTGTCAACCTCTGAACCAATCTATAGTATATTGCTGTGACCTGAATCACATTTTCTCAGTTAGCAATAAATTTCTATTCATTTCTCATAGCTTCCTGACATAACCTCAGGCTGGTTTCTCCTAAACCTTTCTATGTCCCAGAAATCTAATATGGTGTAGACTATAGTCACTTTCATGATACCGCAATCTGCCTCTCAAGGAGAGTTACCCTCGATGGCATTATCTAATTGTTTCCTAACACCTAAGAAATATTTGAAAATGGTGGAGAAAATATACTATCTATGAAAAAGAACGTTAAATTTTTTTTTTTTTTTGGCTTGAAGAAACATAATAGCTTGTCATACAACAGCTTAGCTTAAATTTTTTTTTCATTCAATTTAGGAAAAATTGAAAAATGCCTAAGTATATAAATTTTCTAAAGTCAATGCTTTGCTTTTGTGTGTAGGGAACTTTCATGACACAGTTCTATGAGAAGTAATATTGGTTATACGTATAAGATGAATTAAAATTCAAGCCAGTCACTGTAAGCAAACCGATTGGCTTGGCTAAAAATGTAACTAATCCATTTCTAGTAAATCCTCAAAAATTAATTTGGAAAAATGAAATTAAAAATAATTTCAATTTCTCATACCATCATTTATTTAATGTATAAATATATTAGTATAATTGTGTGTTTATCAGGGACACAAACTCAATTATGTTTCATTTAACAGATAGATTCCACACCGCTAAACACTAGTTTGCACCATGGCCATCCTTGCCACTGCCAGTGAGTAACAGCACAATCTCACTGTTGTCCTTCAAATCCTTTCTAAATAGGCAGCTTCCTCTTAAGTTTATGTAACAATCTTGTTTCCAATGTATAGTATGGTTTTCAGGTAGAAGATAGACTATGAGTTATTTTGGTGGAAATGGAAGCGAAAGACATATTTGAGGCAGTTCATTCTATCATATTGAAGGGAAATCTTTATCTTATAATTAGTAGGAATGATGCTGGGTTAGAGCAGCAAATTAGTAGCCTTGTATATCTATATTCCTGGAAAGAACAAAGTTTTAATGAGTTTACCCAAGGGCTACATAACTCCACTGAAACTCTCCCTTGTTTAGCCAGCTATTTATTCCTGAGTCTATCAATTACTGCATATTTAAAAATAGTTGCATGCTCACGAAGAGTTTTTAAGAACTTTCACCATGGTATCTCTGCTTGCCCCCAAAATAGAACATTAATGACCAAAAGGTTGCTTTAAAGTGAAAGAGAGAGGAGCCAGGGAGATGGCTCAGTAGAATAAGTGCTTGCCTGGCAAACACAAGGGCCTGAGTTCAATCCCTGGTTCCACAAAAAAACAAAAAACAACAACAAAAAAAAACCTCTGAAAGAGTAAGGTAAGGGAGCTAGAAAACAGGACATCTCCGAGAAGCATGGTCAATACCTAATTAATTATGTCTCTTCCAATTATATGGAGAATTAAAGATACTAGAAGAAAAAATAAGAGAAGAAAATACAGAAAGTATAGCCAAAAGGAAAATGCCAATAAGAGGGAATGATTATAGACAGGAACAGAACTACCATGAGAGACATATATCACAGGAAAAAAAGTAAAATCAACTTGATTCATAGGGATAAAAGTATTAAGACAAAAGGAACAAAAATTTTTAAAAGGAATAAAAACTGAAAAATAAAACTAAATGAAGCAAAGAGTTGTACAAATCATTCTACATTGACACTATGTTAGCATAAGGTATATTTTGTCTTACTCTGACAGGGTTACAAATATAGATGGAAGCTTTCCTAGAGTTGAGAGACAGTCAAGAAGTAGAATGAATTAGGATGTTGTGTGAGATGTCAAAGAACAAAGCCTACCTAGTAGAAAAAAAAAGAAAGAACTTACTCAATATCCTTGGGTAGACCCCTAGTTGAAGTCCTGATAGCCTTTTTACTGACATATAACACAAAGTTTTTCTTGCGAACAGATGGAACCAACAGACCAAGTATTTTCACTCAAGAACTCTCCCCTTCAGAATATGTGCTGAATATTGTCCCCAAGAGAGCATGAGTAACATCTAAAACACTCCTTCTAGAACCTTTAATGAATCTCATTGTTTACTCTGTTTATCTGTATACATTAGAGATGAGGGAGAGATACATACTTTTTTATTCCCAAATAAATCACAAGGAAATTGGAATTAGATTTCCCCAAGCCCACATATTCTGCATCGGTGGCTTAGATATTGAGTGTCTTTCAAAGATCCCTATGTAAAATCGGTCTCCAGGACAGTGGTATTGAGAGGTACTATAGATTTTTAACAGGGGACTCATGGGAAATGCTTAGGGTTGTATACTTCCTCAACTTACTCTACTTTTAAATTATGATAGATTTATCAAGACAAAAGTCCATCAAAAACTGAAGACTGCCACATGCTTATAATCTCAACTATTTAGGAAGCAGGAAGGTCTCATGTTTGAGTCCAGCCTGGGAAAATTATCAAGATCCTGTCTCAAACTTACAATTAAAATAATGCTATTAATGTAGCTTAGTGATATAACATTCTCCCAGCCTACAGAAGGTCCTGTGACCAAAAGCCAGTACTGAAAAAAAAAAAAATCAGAGAGCATCTTTACTTTCTCAATTTTTTTCCAACTTACTCAAATTCAATGGAGTAATTTGTGTTTTGTTGGCCTTCTCAGTGTTTTAAAAATTGGACATTTCACATCTAAATGTAAATTTCTTGGGATAAAGGAGAGAGAGTACACATTACATTTCTGTAGAACAGATTTGTGGGGAGGTGCATGACAAGGGCTTGCTTGCTCCTTCTTCTTTGCCTTGGTCCCCATCTCTCCTCATTAATGACATCACTTAGTACTTGAGGTTTGAATGACTTAATTTATGATTCTTAGTTTAAATGCCCTATATCCTCCAAATTAATAACTTTTCTGGGATATGTGTTTCACTGAACGTTCTTTAATTATAGGAAATAGTTCAATTGCAGCAGTGACCATTAAATATTGAAAAAGCAAAGAACAAAAAGGACCCACCTCTAACAAGTAAATTTCTGCTTCCCCATCAATAATGGCTCAGTGCAATTGCTCTTCAGCTATTCTGTTAGACATGGGTATCTTCCTCCTCTGCTGACCATCCTATCAAACCCTGCATATTGGTGGGCTTTTCTGTTGCTGGCACCCAACACCCACTACTCATAAGTTAAAAGAGGAAGTGTTTTATTTGGTCCACAAATTCAGAGGACTTAGCCAAGAGTGACTGGTTTCAAAACAGAAATATTACAGTAGGATGGTGTGGTGGGGGCAAAGCTGCTTAGCTCAGAGCAGGAGTGAAGCAGGGGAAACTCTGGGAACAGCCCTAGAGAAGAGGGATCAAGGAGCAGGTAGAGTCTCCAAAGTCATGCCTCTATGACCCACCCAGACATATGCTTTCCTAGTGCTCCACTGGCTCCCAAGCAATCAAGTTGACAATTAAGCTTAACTATAACATCATGTATCTTTTCCTCCATTTCAAGCATAAAATATAGGTGCTTATTTTAAAGGATAAAGGAGAATAAATCCTGAGGGCAATGGAGTGACCTGTGGAGGTACATGAAAGTTCAGATAGGTGCCTGGGGTGTGAGAATCAAATGAAGTGCAGAGAAAGCCTTGAGGGAACCTTAGAAGGAAATCCCAGTTCCGAGGTGCCTTGCCTTTTGGTACTTCAGTATGACATGTTGCTACTATGTTATGTTTCTCCCCTAAAGCTGCCCTTGCCTTTGATGAAGGACACTGGCACTTGGCTAGACATATTTTGTGGTAGTCTCAGGACAAAAGTGATAGCTTCACCACAGGAAAAGAGGCATGAATCTCTGGCACCAGTAAAGAGGAGATGTTCTAGCTAGGTCATTAGTGTAACCACCACCTCCAAAGCTCAAAGCCATAAGCTAAGAACCATATTACTATGCTCAGAAATCTTCAAACTGGGCAGGATCTGTACAGGGATGACTGAACAGCTGAGGGATAGAACAGCACCTCAGGTGTCTCTCTCCTGCAGTCTTTGAGATTCTGCTCACAGGGTCACTTCAGAAAGCCTCCAGGAGATCAGGATTGTTCCCCAGCAAGAGTGAGTCCAAATTATCTTATGACCTCATTTCAGGAATTCTAGTATTACTTCAGCCACATCCCATTGCTTAGTGAATCTTTAAGTCAAGAATGGATTGAAATTAGAGGAATTGTATCATATCTCTTGATCAGAGAAGTAGCAAAGCATCTGTGGACTTATGTGGCCTTAAAGTTTACTGGGTGCCCTCTGACATATTTGAGGCAGTGCTTGGCAGTTCAGAAGGATAGCTCCTTGGCAAAGCTTGAACTAAGTGTTGTGATCCACAACATTACAAGAAAACTTTGCAGGAAAACCACTTACCGGGGCAGCAAGACTAAACCTTCTCATTAATGCTAAAAGGTAGAGTATGCTGTCATTGGAATGAGGAACAGAAGGAGGATGAATCAGTTCTGTGAGGCTGTTGAATGGAAAGCACAGAATAAATTGAAATAATGTCAACACCACACTTATTTTGACAACACTTAATTGGCAATCTCAAACATATGGTGCAACTCTGAAGCAACCTGAAAATGTTTCAGAGCTGTTAAAATAGTAGTGTAAGATCTCTATGTTAAAATGCATGTACTTATTCAAAAGAGAGCTGCTCCTGTTGGACTCAGATTTGACAATTAAAATCAATGCAATTTTTGGCATTTTAGTGGGTAATAAATTTGGTAATAAATTTCCAGGGATGAGAAATCTTGCTAGAGGTAAGTTCACTGACAGCAATAAGAAATAACTCAGCTCTTACACCTACTTAAAGAGCTTTCCAAGTCATAGCACTTCTCCCTCCTTTTCTATCCTCTACTATTCCCCAGAATGTAAAAACCCTGGGGCCAACATGTCTTTCTCTACAGACTCAGTTTCACTGCTAAGTTCCAGGTCAATAGAAGGTTAAAGGACCACTTTCTGGGGCTCAGCATTGCCTATGATGTATGTATATATCTGAAGTTTTCCCTCTGTTTTAATAACTGGGAATCCTCCTCCTAAAGCCCTCCCTCAATTCTCCTAATTCCTCTGGGATTCATTTTAAGATCATGTTTTCAGCAGTCTCATTCTGATATCGGATGTTCAAATCCCTCCTAGACAAGACACCTGGCCCTGGATAGCCACTGTAGATGAATCATTGCATAGTCAATAAGACTAGCTCACCTTGTGAAGGATATTTCTAGTGTTTCCTCTGTGTCTGCTGAGTTACCGTGTTTCTAATCTCCCACAGCCAGCTTCTCTTCACATTGTCAGGGTAACCTTTGTGAAACCCTAAAGCTGATTGTCTAGGCCACAGCTGAAGAACTGAAGGGCTGGCCAAGTGCTTTAGACAATAAACTTTAAAAAAGGGAAATGTTTATGGTTTCAGGGGTTCCAGTGTTAGTTGACCCTGCTGCTTTGGGCCTGTAATAAGGTGGTGCATTATGGTAGGAGTACATGGCGGAGCAGCTACTTACCTCATGGCAGCTGCAAAGTGGAGAGAGATAGAACAGCTGGAGGATATAGATTCTTTGGGGGAATACCCCCAGTGACAGAACTTCTCCCATGCCCCACCTCCTAAAGGGCCCACAACTACCCAATAGTGCCAAGGATGGGAATCAAGACTCTACCTTGTGTCCTATCGGGGGTCATTCAAGATCCAAGCAATTGAAAACCTCAATGTATGCTTTGCAAGGAACTAGTACAGATGATAGGGACAGTCTTGTGGGAAGGTGAATTTTAAACTCAGTCATCTAGTCTGAGAATTCGCAGTATGACTTGACTGACATTCAAGCCCTCTGTAGATGTACATCTTAAGAGAGCACCAGAGCAATGAGAAATTCTGGCTGATTTATGACCATTCACTTTTTCATCAGGTTTATCTAATATCTGAATCATAACACAGATTCAAGTCTTTAGAAAGCATAAGAACAGACCCAAATATGTTTCTGAAGTAAACCAGAAACAATCTTACTGGTGGCTTAATACATTCCAGTTGTATGTAATTTTTGCATTATATAGACTTTTTCAAAGTTAAGGTCAAGAAGAATGAAAACATATTAGATCTACATTTAAGAAAAAAACATTCTTCAAAGTACAAATAATTTATTATTCATTTTCCTGGTAACACATCTGCAGAATTTAGGTATAATGATCAATTATATTTTAGTAAGAGTGTGGTCAGAGTGACCAAACAAACTTTGATCTCTGTGCTGTATTTCTTTAAAAAAAGAATTTGAGTTAACTCCCAGTTATTGTTATAGGTCATGATTGGATTGTATCAAACTGGAGTTTATTGGCAAATTATCTTGTTGGTATTCAGAACATTTAGACCACTGAAAAGTCTAACTAAACAAAACAGAACATGTCACAAATCTTTTCTGAGAAAGGGCAGATAGGGATATGAGAGACACATAAAAATATAAAAGAAGCTAGATAAGATATCAAACTATTTCTTCTTAAGAATATGCAATGTATTAATTATTGAAACCATGCTAGTAATGTTTTGACACTGTCTCATTGCTATTTGTTTCTCAATAAAATTATTTAAAAAACAAAACAAAACAGAAGTCAGCTTTGATAATGGTTAACAGGTAGTTTATAGTAGGCACTTTGTACCCTGGCATATCTGGGGAACAACAGCTTTACCTTTCGATACCTACTAGGGTTCTATTCCAGATGAGTGATTGAGAAACATGAAGAGTAGGTCTCGGCCATTTATACATTTAAAAATTTTTTGTTTTATATTAATTTTATTGAGAAAGAAGTTGCAATGAGATAGTTTCAAAACAGGTTAGTAGGACAGTTACAATAATTAGTATATTGCATATTGTTGTCTTTGTAGTAGTTGTTCATAATACAAGATGCAGACATGATATCTTGTCTAAACACTATTAGTTCAAACTTTCTTCTCATTGAACTAAGAGAAAGTAGTGGTATATCTATGCTAACTATTTTGTATATACAGATATATATTTTTTCACTGCAACATGGTCCTTCATTTATGTCACCCTTTTTTGTTTACTTTTGTCAGAGATGGGTATTCCATTGTCATTCACATATTATAGGTGCATGAATTCCACAAAGTAATCCAATATAGTCCAATAGTCCATAATAGTAGTGGGTTATCCACATGACTGGCAAAGTCAGAAGTTATTGATTTGAGCCTTTTATAGCTCAGCATATTAATGTGGCTTTACTTTTTATATCTCGTTTTTATACTTTTCTGCTAGATGGTTAAGATTGTGAATTCTGTTGTGTAGCACACTGTAGAATATTAACATAGATAAAGGACTGGTTAATGGAGACCACCTTGTAAACCAGATTTTATTGGAATAGATCCAAATTATAGAAGATCTTTACATTTGCCAAAAATTGCTGTTCTCTGTGGGGACCAGACACACATGAGGCAGTCCACAGATGCCAAAGACCTGAGACACCTTGACTGAGAAAGAGAAGTATGAGAGAATCTTAAGAACGTCAGATCTTAACATAGGACAGCTCAGAAAAGGCGTGCCAGCAAGTGTTGACAGTTCCAGTTCTCAATATTTCAAAGTTGTGGTCTTTGCACTATTGTCGTCATTCCAGTTGTATCCCTTGTCTCCAACGTATTTGTCCCCCAAATCCACGTACCATCTTGTTCCCAGAGCAAGCATTCTAAAATGAAAATCTAGTTACGTCAATTGTTTTTTTTTTTAATTTCTTCCAGTGGTTACCCTTGCACCATTGCTCTTCAGGGTCAAACTCAGAAAGGATTATATACTTTGTGGGACTCACTGCAAAAAAGCAAATGTGGGACACTTTGTTTAAAAGGAAGGAAAAAATAGTGTCATTTTGGGCAATGAAACAAATATTCTTTTCTTCTGTGATGTGTCTTTCAATTTGGTATGACATTTTATTTGCTATTTAACAGTGCTTCAAATACTATAGAAAAAAATTAAATTGTATTTTTATTCTTTAATATAAAATAAAAAATGTATTACGTTCATAACTTTCATACAACTGACAACATAGAGAGCAGTAAAGATTGTTGTGCATGCCACATAGACACATATCAAAAAGTCTCCTTGTATTAGAAAACAAAATGAAGGATCAAGAACAGTGATCTGAAGCCCACTCATAGGATTTTAGGATTTAACAAATAACAAGAAGTGTGAAATTTCAGATAACAGCAGTGTTGACAATGAAGGAATGATAAATACAAGAGCACATATTTTCACATTAAAAACAGTAAAAGCTACAGAAACAAATCCAAACCTAAACATTAATACACACACACACACAAAAAAAAAGAAGAAAAGAAAAAGAAAATGAGGGCCTGCCAAATAGCTCAACAGATTAAAGTGCCTGCAAGCAGGTGCAGGGGCCAGGGGTTGGATCCCTGGGCCTGTCCTGCCAGCCCTGCCCCTGGGACACGCTCAGACAGCAACTGAGACTGGGCTTGGTGGTGGACCTGTAATCCCAGCTCATGGGAGGCTGTAAACAGGATGCTGTAAGTCTGATATAGTAGTAAGACCCTGAACACCTTGTAGCCTCTTCCCTAAAATACAAAAAAGAAAATGAATTCAATATCATGAAGCAGATTGGAGGCCAAATGAAGATCTATCAATTAAATACTTATTTTAAAGAAATATCTAGAACATAACACAAATAGTGATACTTACCAATACCATTTCTTAGTTTTCTTATATACTTCTCTAGAATTAGAAGAGAATTTATCATTCAACAATGGGAATGTGATTTAAATGCCTTTTAAGTTTAAATTATTAGAACAAATTTATCACAACCTCATACTATACAGTACCAATTTTAAATATAAACATGAAAGTGCACCTTAAATTGCAGAATTAGCATAGGTACAGTTTGTGTTTTATGGATTGCTACTTGCATATGTGGGAATGCTCCACAAAACCAACTCTGTCTATGTTTCCCTTCTTGGTATGAACATATTCTTCTAGCGCTGTACCTTTCTATACTTTTGTAAGTTCTTTACTATCATTTTCCACACAGTACAGTACAAAGAAATCACACAAGCAATAAAAACAAGTTTGGGCTCTATAATATTTTGTATTTCTTAAAACACCAGTGTGGCTTTTTTTCCCTCCTCTTTTACTTGAAATAACTCTAGTTTGGACAGGAAGCTTGGCCTACAAGAAGCCTGTTAGTGTCCTGTTTATTTTGCTGTTGATATAACACAGATACTTGTTAGATGCTTTGTGTCATGCTGAGCTCTGATACATGGTGTATTCACCCAGGTTCTGTGTTCCAGGGGCATCATATGTGCTGTGTCAGAATAGTACAGTAAGATGCAGGAATGTACACAGTGTAGTCCTTCAATGTAGTTCCCTTTCTCTTATTGTTGGTGCTTTTGACTCTCACATGGTATACACATTAGTAATTCAACCCTTTTTACTATTGAGTAGAATTCCACTGCATGAAGATGAAATAATTTGGTTAATCAAATTATCTTCTCTGGACATTCACATACAAATTCTTACTGTAGCATGCCCTGCCCCTGTCCTGGGTAATTAAGTAGGAGCCAAATGGCTGGACTATGTGGTAGGAAACTATTTCCAAGTGGCTTTCCTAAAAGTTTCTAAGGGCTGGGATTGTAATTCAACAAGAGAGGTTTTGCCTTACTTGCATGAGCCCTGGGTTAAGTTCCCATTACCACGAACAAAATAAAAGAAAACAATACAGAAAAGTATTTTCACATTTCTACCTAAGGTCCTTGGGGGCAATAATTACTGCAAGTTCTCACCCACTCTGTATTCTCAGTTTCTAATTTTGGCCACTGTACTGGGCAATGATACTAACTGTGACTTTAATTTTTATTTTCTCAATAATTGGTGACATTTGTAACTCAGTAGTGTCCCAAATTTTTTGATCAAGGAGATTATGGGGCCAAAGAGTAAAGTGATCTATCATGTAGAGTGTGCCTAAGGAGAGTCACATGGAGAGAAAACATTCTCTCAGGCTTTCACAGAGAGCACATTGGCCAAGCAATGGCTGTGACTCTTCCACATGGCTGACACTGACAAAGGTTCTATAATCTGAGGCACAGGATCTCAGCATAATTCCTGAGGGGATTTCACTGACCTTATCAGACCAAAAAGCTACAACTCTTGTTGCATAGGTCTTGCTTTACCTTGGTCTTAACCATCCAGCAGAAAAGTATGAAAATGAAGTGTAAGAAGTAAAGCCATGTTGTTATGTTGAGCTGTAGGGGACTCAGGTCAACAATTTCTGGCATTGCCAGTGAAGCGGAAGACCCAATACTATTATGGACTGTTGGACTCATTTAGAATATTTTGCTGCGTTTACACACCTATAATATTCAAATAATGGAACTAAACAAAAAAGGGGATACAGATGAATGTCAATTTTATATCTGTGTATTCAAAATGGTTAGGATAGATATATAGTTACATTCTCTTAATGGATAGAGGCATTTGTTCTAATAGAGTTTGTAAATTGGATATCATGTCTGCATCTTGTACAGCAACTACTAGGAAGAATATATGCAATGTATTAATTATTGAACTGTTCTACCAATTTGATTTGAAACTGTCTCACTGCTATTTGTTTCTCAATAACATTATGGGAATAAATTTTTTAAAAAAAAATTTAAAAAATTGGTGACATTAAGTTGATTTTTCTCTTAATACATTTAAATTCCTGTAGCATACTTATTTCCCTACCTCGATACATTGTAAAGCTCTTGGCAATAGAATCTACACTTCTTTCTTCTACCTATTTTGTTTTCCTTTGACCTCTACATTCTTAACAGACCTCAAAACTGTGCTGATGAAATGCTTCAAAGATATGTAAAAAATAGTAACAAATCTTAATGTACTCACTGCTTATTTGTAAGAATCAGAAAGGCAAATCTCTTCGTCCTTCATCTGTCAATACCTCTCAAATCCTCCTCCTTACACCCTATCATCAGCTTTATGGTAAAGCACATCTCAGACTATCGTTTTCACATGTATATTTTTAGTGTTCAGAAATGTGAGCAGCACTTGATAGTTGCTGGATGACTAAATCCACTTTTATATTTAAATTTTATCTTATGGTCTTACCTCAAAGATAAACCATTAGTTTGAGTCATCTAATTAATAGAGTCAAATTCTTGGTGTAAATACAAGAGGTGTATCATAAGCCCCCTTCAGAAGCTACCAAATAAGCATCTGTTCTTTGACTATTGTTGGAGGGATAGTAGAAGCTGGAAAATATTAAAATTATTTGTTAAGCTGAACAATATCTCTTGATTAGTTGCTGAGGTATTGGGGTTGTGAGGCAGTACCTTTGGATAAATCTGCTATGAAAATGACCTTCAGCTGCGGTAGCTTTCAAGCCCTTAGAAGCTGTTTACCGAAATCTGTATTAGGTTGAATACAGAGTATTTCATCATACCAATAATGGGACTAGAGCAGAGTTGCTTGACTCTGGTTCTATGCTACTTTAATGCAGGAGTTGCAAAACTGCCTGTCAGGATGGAATAAACAATCAGAGTAGCCTGTAGCAGAAAAACATTCATGGGTTGATGATTGGGTGAAAGTAAAGCTGGTGTAAGTCAAATTTCTGGAGCCCACTTCTTTCTAAGGCATAATTCACAATGTAAAAATCCTCCAACAAACTTGTTTTTCTACTGGTTAAGAGATAAATAAGACTGCCTGAGAAGCCAGACAGGTAAATACATCTCCCATATTGCTCTAGTTGGCTCCTACAATTAATCCTGGAGCTAAAATTCTTCTGAATCTTCTAGAGAGTTTTGGCAAAAAGATGCCTAAAGGAAGGACGTTTTTGCAGAAACATAGTATGTGTGCTAGCCATAGCTTTGTTTGCCCAGAATATGACAATCAGATGACTCAGAAAGCATAATTAACAGCTTGTATTGCTTTGTGACTTTCAGTTTGTTTTTGTTTTCCCTCCTCTAAGGCGACTCAGTCAAGACAAGGTACGTGCATTCGTTGAAACAATTCTTTTGCACAGTTGGCTTTTCATGCCATGGGCTCTGGGATATATAATACACAAATATCACATTTTTTTAAAGCAGCAATTTAACAATTTCAGCTAATCCTTATGTCGTAGTTAGATGCCAATAGCTCCACAAAGGCTACAGTTTAAAACAGCAATTATTTTAAAGTATATCTCTTTTGTACACCAGTGGTAAATTGGATTATGTTTTCTGAGCCTCCCAGGAGCGTTAGCCAAAGCATATCTAAAGCTTTTCCAGTATTATAAATCATCTTTATAGGCTCACAGATATTTCATAATAAAGGTTGGGATTTCCCTAATCTTTTTAATGTGAAATTCATGTTTCTTTCTCTCCATTAATCCTTATCCCATTTCTGTGAGTCCACTCACACATTAAATTTATCTAGGCTATCAGCCAATGTGGAATGCTTGTTTGCTTTCTTCTTAAAGCCAGTCTCTTCATTCAAATTACCCGTACTAGACTAGAACTCTACTCTAATCTTGCTGCAATAAACCAAGTAACTCATTTATTGTGGGTTTTGAATAGGTAATAGGCTTATAAATTACCAATCTGTTTTAGTGGTATAAACTTAAAAGAGGAGACTGGTTTTTTTTTTTTTTTTTTTTTTTTTTTTTTTTTTTTTCAGAAACGTATGTTAAAGGTTGTGAGGAAAAATAAAGTAAAACTTCTTTTCATACACCTGAAATGAATCAAGCTCTAACATAAGGACACATTTGAAAAATTGCTTATCATTGGCAGTCTGTAGTTTGCATTGTTGAATGTATGCCTACAAATTATACAATATCTTAATTAAAAATAATTTCCAGATGTCAGTGTATTTAAATTCTGAACTGTATTTGACTTTGTGGAAACTTTTCCCATCTCATGTAAAAGAGAAAACAACAAAAAGAAGTAAATAAATGCAAATCACTCTACAAAATCTTCAGGGAAATTATCAATGACATATTTAAAGGGGAAAATGTCATGAATATCTGGATCCTTTTAAAGGTCATTTTTGGAATAAAATAAGAAAAAGAAATGTTATTTCAGAAACTCACTTTAAATGCATTGTTGACATCCAATAAATGTAAGTTAGAATTTTAGGCATTATTTGGTATATATGTAAATTCAGCTGTACAGAAAAATAATTAAATTTCCTATCATTTTATGTGGTGATACCCTATTGTATTCTTTTTCTCACAAATAATGAAGTGCCCATTGTAAATGACTTAACAAAAGTGATATAATTATATCATCAAAAATGAAGCCCAAGGCCAGTCAAATAGCTCAGTGGATTAAAGCACCTGCTTGGGTAGATGCAGGGGCCAGGAGTTTGATCCCCCAGCCTGCTGTGCTGGCCCTGCCCCCAGGGTGCACTGTGATGGGGATTGAGACTGGGAGTGGTGGCATGCACCTGTAATTCCAACAGCATTTGGGAGGCTGTAACAGGAGGATCACTATGAGTCCAATCTACACAGTGAGACCCTGTACATCCTATACACCCTGCCCCCCCCAAAAAAAGCCCATTTTGTAGATAAATGGATGCAGCTAGAGACTATATTGGTAAGTGAAATAAATCAGACCCACATGTTCAAACATGGTATTCTCCCAACAGTGTAAGAACCACAAAGAGTAATGAAAATCTAAAAGGTAAAACAGATACTATGAAAGGGAAAGAAAAAATGTTTAATGGAAAGGAAAAACTGGGAGGAGGAAAAGGACAAATAAAAAAAGGAAAAATATATTTAGGGATATGTGCAGAATAGTTTGAATAATTGTATTGTCAATTTCTGCTGGTCTTTGAAAGAAGTAGTGAGTGCTTAAATTTATTTTTACTCATATTTTTCCCCTTTAAATTACTTATCACTTCTTTGTTATTGTTTTGTTTTGTTTTTCTTTAAATGAATCTTACACATTTATACCTGGTAATCTGAACAACTAATTTGAAGACAGCATCATGTAATACAATTACAATTGTTGAATTCATATTATTTTGTTTAGTGAAAGCTTGTATCACTTCTAATGCTTTTTCTATCACTACTTTGTATTCTTTAAAAAAAGAAGAAACCCAGAGATAGTATATTTTCAGGACTAGTTCAACAAAGTAGTAATATTATGAAGGATTCAGGACTTTGCATACTTCAGCTCTCCATTCTCAGATCATTTCCTTGAACCTCAAGTTTATTTAAATTCTTGATTTTCTGAACACAGCTGTAGTTTAGAGAGGTGGTAGAGATAACATCATTTACCATGAAAGATGGACACTTTTTGAGTTGAGAGTCTTAATACATTACCTAGGCTAGTCTCAGCTATGTAAGCACAAGTAATCCTTCATTCTCGGTTTCTGAATAGCTGGAACTACAGACTTGTGCCACCTGTCTACATAGCTTTTAATAGGAAATAAAACTTCTATTAATTTCCCTTGCAAACTTTTTTGTGGGTCTCTTCTGCTGAGATGGGATCATATGCTTATGAGTTAGCTGCAAGAAAACTTAAGAAAATGATGTGTGATTCAGTACTTTGAGATTCTTTGCTTGAATGACCTCAGAACTAGAATGTAAGAAGTGAGAAGACAGAATCTAACAGTTGGGAAATCAAAAGCCAATATCACATTTTCTTGGATTTGGTGTTGTGTGACTATATAAAATAGCTGATAGCTGAGATAACCAATTTTTAAGAGAAAAGATTAATTGTGGCTTATAGTTTTATAGGTTACAGTCCATGACCTGTTGGTGTAGTTATTTTGGGTAAAAATAAAGTGGTGTATCATGAAGGGAAGCACATGGTGGAGGAGCGTGAGAGAGAGAGAGAGAGAGAGAGAGAGAGAGAGAGAGAGAGAGAAAGATCATACCATTGCTCTTCAACGACATGCCCCCAATGGTGTGGGGCATTCCTACTAGGTTCTACCTCCTAGCCTCCTAGTAGTTCCACTGCCTGCTATAGTATCACCAGCCTGGGGTTTAAGCCTTTAACATGTAGGCCTTTAAGGTACATTCCAAATGGAATTATAGCATGGTAACATAAAGTTACTAAAATTTTTTTAAAAATATGTTTACTACAAGGTCTACAGGGTCTCACTACACAGATTGAACTCAAAAGTAATCTTCTTGTTTTCAGCCTCCCAAACACTGGGATTACAGGAGTGCTACACCACACCCAGTCTCAGTCTCCATCTCAGCATGCCCCGGGGGCAGGGCTGGTTCAGCATGTGGGAATTGAACCCTAGTCCCTGAGTCTGCCTAAGCAGGTGCTTTAATGCACTGAGCTATCTAGCAGGTCCTTGTAATTTTATTTAAACTTTTTTTTTTTTCATGTATTTAGGACAGGGTCTACAGAGTCTATAGGATCTCACTCCATAGATCAGACTCATAGTGATTTTCCTATTTTCAGCTTCCTAAGTGCTGGGATTACAGGCGTGTTCCACCATGCCCAGTCTCAATCACAGTTTCAGCATGCCCCTGGGGGTGGGGTGGAGGAACGGCATGGAAAGCTGGGGATTGAATCCCTGTGACTGCACTCTGCCTAAGCAGGCACTTTAATCCTCTGAGCTATCTGGCTGGCCATGTAAACTTTTGTTTTTATGGGGAATCTGTATTATTAAATAACAGATACACATCATGGGAGATTGCTAGATTAATTCTAATAAACTTCCTGAATTTCCCTCCAATTTCAGAAAATCTTTTCCTTTAAAACATTCTTAGAAGAAAAGAAACCCTATTGTGCTGTAATAGTTCCAAGTAATAAGAACAATGGGATGTGATAAATTGAGAAACTAAATCACAGTTTTTCAATAGAATGTGGCAAAGACCAACTGACTAGCAAAATGATTAGGAAATAAGAGTGTGAGCATGGACAAAGGCACGATGGGCACCAATCAGCTTGAACAAACATCAATGCTGTAATTATATTCCACAGCAGATGTAGGACCAAAAACAGCAGAGCACCTGTTTTGTTCAAACTGAAGCTAGATTTTATAGACAGTTTAAGAGGCAAAGGGCAACAGTTAATCATCTTTCTTCATTTGCCTCGATTCACTCAGAGGAGGCAACTAGATTTTTTAGTACTGGGACAGTTCCATTCAGGAAAAGGTGACAGTGAAAAGAATCAAATAGCAAAATAAGTTTTTTACTTTTTATTTTTGTCAGAGTGTTCTTATTCTGAAATATTCTGAAAGCATATCCGTACTTTCACAGTTTGCTAGTTTTAGCTAAAAAATATGAAGGTTCTCTGATATAAATTTTAGATGGAGTGTTAATTTGATTAACTTTGCTCTCCTCTGTGGGATCCTGGAGGAGCATATATCTTGGTGTGTCTGGCAGGAGCTTGGGTACTACATCTGGTCTCTGACTTCTACCTCTTTGGAGCTGCTGCCCTGATCCTCTTTCCTGCTGCTATGAATTAAGCATCTTTGCTCTGCCATCCTCTTCTGCCATGATGTTCTTGTCTTGAAGCCAGGAAACCATGGACTAAACCTCCCAAAAGCATGAGCCAAATTAAAACTCCCCTCCTTTAAGTGTTGGTGTTGGATATTGTGGCTTGGTGATAAAGCTTATAAACCCCTAAACAAATAAACTTTTATGCAAAATGTTATTCAAGAAAACTGTGTCAACAGAGATTCATGAATCCTCATAATGACTTTATATTTTATAATTTCTCTCTTTTGACAGACAAAGAAAACAACCCAGAGTTACAAAAAGGACTTAAGATGTCTCATTCAGTAATTCTGTAAGAAAAGGAATAGAGTTTAAGGCCTCCTTTATTATTATCAAAGAAAAAGGAGAGCCTCAAAGTTTCCTCTAGACACCAAAATAAAAGCAATTCTGGTTGCATTTAATTGAGGATTAATAGAGAATGTGGAAATTATAGCACATGATTAAGGAGTGATTTCACCCCTTGAAAGATAAGGCTCTTTTCTTACTAGAACAAGGATAGTGTATCAAAGTTGGTTTTTAAAATAAAACAACTCATTGCAATGAATATAGATAAATAACATTTTATTAATTTATTAATTTTTCAAAAACAATGGCTTTTTATAGTCTTCATTATCCTAAAAGTCAAAATCTCCATTTCAATAGAGTGTTTTTAAGGGGAGGCACATGGAAGTTCTCATGAATATTTATGTCTAAATGTACCTAGTTTTGCTTGATGACAGTACACAGAATATTTCATGTCCTTTTAAAAATGTGTATGGAGTCCAGCATGAAAACTAAGACTGACATTGCATTTAAATTGCTGTAGCTGGCTGTACCTTAATAGATCATTTCAAAAGTCTTAAAACAATCCTTATTTTTCATAGAAACAAATGACTTTTTCTTGAAGAAACAATAGAGCAAAACAAATAGTTATTTTATTACAGCCTAATTGAGCAAAAGATATTAAGTTTAACCCTGTGAAGTATTTAAGTCAGCAGCAGCCATTAAGAACTCAGCAGTTGATCATTCCATCTGTCATGCAGTAAGTCAGCCAGAATTTATTGAACACCTAGTCTACGCTGTGATGAATATTGCAGATCCAACTGAGAACAAAGATACTATCCTCAACTTGCAGTCTTCTTTGTTTTGTCTTTTATGTTAGAGTTCAGTGGAAAATTCTGAACCATTTTCTTTCTTTCTTTCTTTCTTTCTTTCTTTCTTTCTTTCTTTCTTTCTTTCTTTCTTTCAATATATTTAGTACAGGGTCTCACTTCACAGATCAGACTCCTAGTGATCCTCCTATTTTCAGCCTTCCAAGCACAGGAATTACTGGCATGCACCATGATGCCCACTCTCAGTCTCCATCTCAGCATGCCCTGGGAGTGAGGCTGGCACAGCATGCCAGGAGTGAACCCAGTCCTTGTGCCTGCCTAAGCAGACACTTTAGTCTGCTGAGCTATCTGGCCAGCCCTTGAACCATTTTCTTTTCTTGAGCAGTTCTTCAATGATTCTAATGGATCTGAATGTACTCACTTCAGCAGCACATATACTAAAGGGTCTTGAAAACAAGAGAACCCACATACACCATATGCTCAGCTTATCATAACTTTATGCAGACAGCCTCTTTTGGCTTCCACAACACACACTTTCTTCATATTAAGTCAAACTATTATGAACTCCAATAATATGTTTAAAAAATTAGCTTCCTTTTAAAATTTTTGATGCATTTCAAGTTGATTTTTGTAGGTGCATCAGATGAGGGTCCAATTTAATTCTTCTTCAAGTGATGTCTTCTTTTCAAACACCATTTACTAGCAAGGTTGTCTTTACCCAAAATGTGTCCTTGGCAATCCTTTTGTCAAAAAGCATTTGACCCTATATGTGTCAGTTCATTTCTGGGTTCTCTGTTGTGTCCCATTGATTGATGTGCCTGTTTTTATGCCAGTACAACAATATACTCATTACTATTGCTTTGTAATATATTTTGTTGGGCCGGTGAGATAGCTCAGTGGTCTAAAGCACCTGCTTAGGCAAGCTTAGGCAAGAGCGGGGACCACATACTGCACCAGCCCTGCCCCCAGGGCATGCTGAGCCAGCTGAAAAAAGAGAACTATATTTTGAAACCTGACAATGTGATGCTTCCAGCTTTGTTCCTTTTGCTTAAGATTGTCTTGACTAAATGAGAATATTTGTGGTTTCATATAACATTTGAAACTATATGTTTTATTTCTGATAGAAATAAGATGGCATTGAAATTTTGATAACAGTTATAAAATCTGTAGACATTTTGGGTAGCATGGACTATTTGACAATGTTGAGTCTTCCAATCTTTGAATATGAAATTTTTTGTTATTTATATGTGCATTGTTCAATATCTTTAGCCAATTGTTATATAGTTTTCAGGGTACAGACACTTCGCCTCATTAGTTGAATTTATGCATAAATATTTGAAATTTTTAAACACCCTAAACTATAAAATTAAAAGAAAATATGGGGGAAAGGCTCCATGATACTCATCTTTTTATTTTATTTTATTATTTATTAATTATTATTATTTTGTATTTTAGTAAAGGGTCTACAGAATGTTCAGAGTCTCACTACTAGATTGGACTCATAGTGATCCGCCTGTCTAGAGCCTCCCAAGATCTGGGATTACAGGTGCACGCCACCATGCCCAGTCTCAATTGTCATCTCAGCATGCACTGGGAGTGGGGCTGGCATAGCAGGCCAGGAGATCAAACCCTGGTCCCTATGCCTGCTTGTAGGTGCTTTAATCTGCTAAGCTATTTGGCTGGCCCTTGTGATACTCATCTTGGGTTGAAACTTTTTAATATAACTCCAAAAACAAAAACAAAAGGAACAAAAATAGACAAGGGCAATTCCACCAAACACTTTAAAGCATCTGCACAATAAAACAAGCAAGAGTAAGAGAAAATGTACAGATTATAAGAACATACTTACAAACTATATAATGTCTTAGGGTATGATATCCAAATGACTCAATCAGAAGAAAATAAGCAATTTGACTTTAAAAAGGGGTAAAAGATCCGAATAAACATTTTTCATAACAAAGACACAAAAGGCCAGTAAGCATTTGAAAAATGCTCAATATTTTTAATCATTAGAGAAACTCAAATTAATATTAAAATAAAATATTACCTCACACCTGCTACAATTGCTAGTATCAAAAAGACAAAAGATAATAGTAAAGATATGGGAAATAAAGAACAAATGTTGATGGGAATGTAAATTAATATGGCTGCTATGGAAAATTGTATGCAGCGCTTCAAAAACTAAAAATAGAATTACCATATGATCTAAAAATAGCACTTCTGGGTGTATAGCTATAGGACCTGAAGTCAACATGCTGAAAAAGTAGATTTGCTCCTATGTTTATTGTAGCATTATTTCACAGGAGCCAAGATATGAAACCAATCTAAATATCCATCAAAGGATGCATGGAAAAAGAAAGTACCGTATTCATATACCATGGAATACTGTTCGGCCCTTAAGTAGAAGGGAATCTTGCCACTTGTGACGCCATGAATGAACCTGGAGAATGTTATAATAGTGGAATAAGTCACAGCAGGAAGCATCTTAGCTATTTGTGGGCTATAAAACAGTCAAAACCCTATAAATAGGCAGTAGCATAATGACTAGCAGGGGCCGGAGTTGGTGGTGATGAGGAGATTTTGGTCAATAGGTACATTTCATTTAGACTGGCTGGATACATTTTTTAGAATACTTCACAGCAGAATGACTGTACTTAATGTACATCCCCAGAGTTGGAAAGAGTACATTTCAAATATTTTCATCATAAAAAATGTAAATATGTGAGGGGCTGGTTATGCTAATTAGATTGATTTAATCATTCCACATCGAAAACAGTATTTTGTACCCTTTATAATTATAATTTATCTATTTATAATTATATCAATTATACTATTATATAATTATATGAACTTAAAATTAAAGTATAATTTGTTAAATATAAAAATAAATTAAAAAATAATTTTGTTCCATTTATTTAACTGAATCCAGAGGACAGGATAAGATACAGACATTATCATAGTTAGCAAGAAGCCTACAATCATTCCACAATAAAATCTCTAAACTTTTTAACTGTCATATTAATCATCATCAACTTGATTGCCATGGTTTTTATATGAAGGCAGTCAAGTGGTCAGACAGAAACAGAAATTCATTTAGATTTTTATTTTCTAGAATCACACCTTACCTCATGGACTTTAGATAAAGTGTACAGAGAATTATTTGTCTTCTCTGTAGAAAACAATCATTTATGCATGGTGATAAATATATTTATTTACCTAAAATTATAAATAATTTCATAATTATGAATAATCTGCAATTTGCAAAGAAGTGTTCTAGGCACAGGGTACCATGGTCGATAGATAGGAAGGTTCCAGCTAGCTTGAGATTTTAATTCTGAAGTGTAGGTAGAGGCAAAGAGCGGAAAGGAAACAAGGAACACAAAAGATACTTTCAGAAAACGATAAGATTCAACAGAACAGAAGAGGTTAAAATGGAGTAGAAAGTCACCAGGCTTCTGTGAAGGAGAGAGTACTTCAGTATGAATGGTCACACAAAGTCATCCACCATCAAGCTTTAACCTTAGGAGCAATTCCTCAAGGAGGCCACTGTGACAACAGTGGCAGTCCATGTTGCTCTTGAAACAAGCAACATCTTCGAACTTCTGCAGATCATTTCCACCTGGCAGCAGAGGAATGGGCAACGGTACCACATCTGGCTTTTCAAGAGAAGTTGAAAGTGTAAATTTCACTAACAAAATTTCTCTTTAAATGTTGACAGTAAAGCACATAGTATTTATCAGTCAATACTATGGCACTGGGAACAAACTGCATAGGAAGGCTGGACTGGAATAGAGGGAAGCTGGGCTTTGAATCCTACTCTAGATTTTTCTGCTGATCTAGATTAGCTAAATCTCAGATGATGAAATAGTGAGACCCAAGATGTTTATGGCTTATCATATATATTTTCCAGAGGTGACATTTGCAATTTAATCGGGGTTTTCCAGGAGATCTGAATAAGGCATCCTGGACGGCGAGGCTGTTGAACAAGTGATCCGGCAGCTGCTCCTCTAGTCTTGTCTGAAGGCTTCTAACCATCTCCCCCTGGAAGTCCCCTCCCTCCTGATGGGTCAGAACAATGGAAATTAAGCTGATAGCTACTCACATAATTAAGATTATTCAGATATATTATTATGGAACACTATAGGAACATTTTTAAAGGTATTAATTTCCCAATGTTCATCTCTTTCTTCTAATTTAAATAGAAATAAAGAGAAGGAAAGAAAATGAAAATTGAACACATAGGCTCTTTAATTTATTAAGGAAATGGCATACAGAAATTGACATTAATGCTTTATAAAATTAAATTAAAATGCATGCTTTGTGCCAGGAAGCAAATAATAATTAGTTGTAGTATTTTCAGCTATATTCCTTTTTAATTTCACTTGGAATCATTTTCCATTGGTTCTTTATCAGTATAACTCCTTCCTCACATCTCAGTATAAATGTGAGATTGGACTGATTCTTGGAAAAATCATGCCACATTGTGTTATGCTTTGCTGTTTCTAGGAGAGTCTTTATTTTTCCAACCCTGAAGCTTAAAAGTATCACAAGCAATTCTCTAGTCATTTTCTAAAGAGAAGAATCAGCAGTCTCCCCTGTATTCTTACATTTAAATGCAGAATTTTTTCAATATGTCCTTTTTAATCAAAAGATTTCTGAGACACCTAACCAATTGTTCTTTTTCTTTTAATTCTGGGGCATGTCAAGTACAAAAATGATTAAAATAGATTATGAAATATATTACGCGATGAGAACTTTATTCGAGCATGACGGCCAATGAGTTCAAATTATCCAGAATAAACTCTTCTAGAAAACAGGCTGTTTACATTAGGTGGATATTTAAAAATTAAAATAATTACACCATTAAGGTATTATAGCTTACAAAAGAGGAGGAGTGTCACACTATCTGAAAGAAGCCTACCTCTGCTGCAGAACTATTTACTAAAGGCAGAGAGTGGTGCAGGGACCCCGGGATTTTCTGTAACACTCTCGACTGGTGATGCTGGGCATGCAGAGAAGGGCTGAAGTCTCCCATGAGTTAAGAGGTGAATCAATCTATTTTAATTAAAATCTAGAACCTTCTACCATGAGGCTTAAATACAGTTATGAAAACTCAACTGAATGGCCCTATTTGTTCCTAGTTTCCTTATTCTGGTTCATTATTTTCCACTCTGCTGTATCCTTACTGTCATTCTTACCATCAGGAGACAAGCAAGCTGTTTCAGTCAGCACATTTATGCCCTACATCCAACCGCTCAGAAATTACCTTTGCTATGTTCCCTTTTTCCTTTTGAAAGTCTTAGTGAATGTTTTATCCTTTGAAGAGGTTAAAATGCATAATATTGATCCAGAGAGAAAAGCATAGCCTTTCTTTTCCAAGAAACTGAAGAAAACTTTTTTTTTTCTTTCTTAAAGAATGCCATTGACCTCTCTGTTATAGTGTCTATTTAGAGACATAATAAGCCATAAGCTGCTCTTTCTGCAGAATGAGCTTTTTCTGAGTTAGGCAGTGTTTCAAAGAGGGATTGGCACAGACCGTTTGGACAAACTATAAGGTGAGCAGTGGGTATGGACTTGTACTGTAGGATAAAATTGCGAGGTGGGATTGGATGCTGGCTATACAAGGAGATAGTCAAGGACCTATCTCTTTCCAGTCTGGCTAGTCAGGACTGCCCCACATAAACCAGAGTGCGAATGTTTTCTCTACCTCTGCATTATCTTCTCCACATGAAGAAACATTAAGGATCCTGGATCAAGCAAAAAACTTTCTCCCATTCATTGGAGATATGTGAATTTCACACAAGCAAACAAAATGTTCAAGTTCTCCTTGCTGTAAATAGAGAAACCTTGTAGAGTAAAAATTTTCAACATTATCACACTCCCATGTGTACATGAGCAAACCATGCTTATATCACTCAACCACCACAGGTGGATACTATAGTAGTACATTTTTACACTTCTCTTTTAACGTATGCTCAAATAGAGTCACTCTCAAAATCAAATATGCTAGATAACTCCTTGCTCATGCCACTATCAAATTTTCCAAGTCCTGAAGCTGAGAGGTATAAAGGAATTGATGCAATAAATCATGTTCAAATATTTGCGGCATGAATAAGCAAATGAAGGTTCATGTGCAGTAAGTGTTACTTGGTTGAAAGCCACAAAGAAGATAGGCAAGAGGAAGCCTTGGCAGAGCAGTTTGGAAATATGTCTTAGGGCAGTAGAAGATGAAAGAAATCTAGCCAGAGGGAAAGCCATCTGTTTATACCAGTGAGTGGTGGGGTTGTGTTCTACGGAAACCAGCCTTATATGCCAACACTAATCCATGCAAATGGGGGCCTAGTGACGTCACATCTGGCTATTTTCTTCTTTATTTCTATTATCTTTGTTTTCATCCTGTTTTTCATCGATGCCAAGTTTTCTTGTTCAATCTGTCTCTGTTTTATTTCTTCTTTCTTTAGTTCTAGGAAGGCAGAAGTGATTCCAGTGATGTTTTCTTAGGCACTTAACAGTAGGGGCCAAAGTTCTCCCATAAATTCTCTAGCATTTTTCCCATTCAAAAACCCAGTCAGGTTAATCTGCATCATTTTGGAATTTGGATTCTTCCCTTCCAGCTGGTTGCATATAAACGCAATCATGACATCATCTTCAAATCCAAGGATTTCTGTTCCTCGCTTTGTTATCCAAGGCTTTATAACCTCCAAATTTACTTTGCTTATGTCCACCTTTTTTTCTAGGCATTCTGTAAATTTCAGCTGCCTCAGTAGTTTCTTCTGTTTTCTGGTGAACCGATTATTCTATTCTGCACTTGTTCTGTGGAAGAATCACACGTCCATCTTGGTGCCTCGCTCGGAGATCACTCGTTATCCATCTGGCTATTTTCAAGAATCAAAAATTTGAGGCCGGATATCTAAAATGTAATACATTTGTTTTTTATTATTTTTCTTATTATTGTGAAAATTCAGTAAAATGCAACTTACTTAGCATGAAATCTGGTTTGGATGGCATATTTATGACCTCTGATCTAATTCTAGTTCTATTTATTGAAATTTTACCAGGGTAAGTTAGTTCTCAGATATACATAATACTGGGAGTATTAACTCTTTCTTCTCAATTTAGAAGTAGTCAGTTTTTTAGATCAGTGTCTATCAGCTTTAGGAGCTAGGTGATTTTGTTGTGAGATAAACAGGACTTAACCTTGCATGTTTGAGTTTCAGTATTGAAGTTTAAAAAATACCTCCCTTCTATATATCACTAAATAATAATAATAATAATAATAATAATAATAATAATAATATCAGGGATCGAACTCAGTACTTTGCACTTGTTAGGCAGGCACTTAGTCCGCTGAATTATCTCTTTGGCCCTACCAAATTAGTTTTAATAATTGTCACTAGAGGAAGAGGGTTTAGCTTAGTGGGAGAGAGCTTGTTTTAGTACATGTGAAGCCCGGTTTTTTTGTTGTTGCTATGTTGTTTTGGTTTTGGTCTTTTTGAGACAAGGTTTTGCTAGGCAGTTGAGGCTGGATTTGACCTTACTAAGTAGACCAGGCTGGTGGTAAACTCACAGTGATCTTCCTGCCTCAGTCTTCTAAGTGCTGAGATTATAGGTATGCACCACCATGCCACGCCAAGGGTTTGACCCATAGCACCAAAAAAGAAAGAAAACATCACGAACTGAACCTAATAATAATAGCCAGAAAAGCTATGAAAATAGTGAGAATTTACCTTTTGTTGAATTTTATAGTTGTATCAGTTTTAAAAAATTGACTGCATGTAGAGGATAAAATATTATCATCATGCAAGGAAAAAGCAATAATGTTTAATGGCCTTAGTGTGTTTTCTTTTTCTTTTTTTTCCATAATTTTATTGATAAACAAATAGCAATGAGACAGTTTCAAACCAAATCAGTAGGACAGTTTCAATAATTAACACACTGCATACATTCTTCCTAGTGGTTAATTGCTGTACAAGATGCAGACTTGATATTCTATTTACAAACACCATTAGAACAAATCCCTCTATTCATTA
>NW_004524592.1:1382673-1389922 GCF_000260255.1 Octodon degus | reverse complement strand
TATTTTTTTTATCAATGTCTTCTTTAGAAGCAGTTATAAATTCTTTTACTGCAGTGTTTTTTTCAGATTGAGTTCCCTCCCTATGGTTCTGTAGTTGCTTCTTTTCTTCAGATGCTTTGAGTTCGGAGAATTCTTTTTGTTTTTCAGAAAAGAATTTCACTCTGAGTTCCTCTATAACTTTTTGCTATTGCTTATTTACTATCGATGTTATTAATTCATATGTTTGAGCTGAGCTAGTAGGAAAGAATTCCACTCTGAGTTCCTCTGTGACTTTCTGCTGTTGCTTATTTACTATCGATGCTATTAATTCATCCATTTGAGCTGAGTTAGTGTCCTCTGCACTTGTTCTCGGTGGGCATTGGGTTTCCTCCATATGTTTCTGCATTTGATTCTTTATTGCAGATATTATTAATTCAGGGATTTCTTTTTTCATTTCCAATCTGAGTTCCTCTATACCTTTCTGCAGCTGTTTCTTTATTTCAGAAGCCGTTGATTCATTGCTTTCAGCTGTGTGATTCCCATTTTGTTCTGTGTTAGTGTCCTCTGCACTTGTTATGGGTGGGCTTAGGTTCTGAGATTGCATTTTCCTCCTTCTCATTGTCATTTTGTGTAGCACTGTCTTCTGACCTTTGTTGTAGATCTTTGTTGCAGTTATAGCCTTAGCACCAACTGAAGTTCAGGTGTAAATTTACAAAGTTTGGATTAATCTGGCTGTGCCTGGCTTATGTCTGGCTGCTGTGCTCAGTTCCTTCCTGTAGCTGTCCTTGGGGGGTGAACCTGTTGTTCCTCTCTGGCAAGATGTTCTGCTCCTGGTGTAGCTGGGTGGTTCTGTCCCTTACATTCTCTGCAGGGATTGCAGCTGAAGGGTTTCACCCCATGCCTGTATGCCAGGCCTGAGCTGAGTCTGGAGGAGACAAGGTGGAGTAGGGCGGAGAGGCTGCTCTCCCACACACTCACTGGGCCTGGATTAGGACTAGATCTGGGGGTTCCTAGACGTGACAGAAATTTCTACTCTTTGGGCAGGGTGTGGGGGCGTACTAGTGTGTGATGGGGTGCATCTCAAGAGGATGAAAGAGGGTGTCACCTTTGCTGTGCCTAGGCTGGGACCAGTAGGTCATGCCAGCACAGGGTACCCGGAAGTTCTCCCACACACTCACCAGGCCTGGGCTAGGACTAGGTCTGGGGGTTGCTGGAACGCGGAAGAAATTCCTACTCAGTGGGCGGGTGGGGGAGGTGCTGGGGAGTTGTGGGGGGGGCGTCCCAAGGGGGTGGAATAGGGTCTCACCCATGCTCGCCTGGGTTGGAACCAGTAGGTCCCGCCGGCACTGAGTAGCCGGAAGCTCTCACACACACTCACCGGCCCTGGGCTAGGACTCCTTAGTGTGTTTTCTAAAGGGGAGATTAATGCTTATCTATCAGTCTGTCACTAAATGGACAACATAATTTCTGTGTTCAAGGCTTTTGCAAATTTGTTAATGGCTTCATCATAATAGGTCATAATAGATTTTTGCATATTTAAATTCATTAGCAAGTATAGGCAAATTTATCTCTACTGATAATGATGGAAGAACATCTTATTAATTTTGATTTTGAAACATTTTGAGAACCATAGCATTATAAGAAATGATGAGGGAAAGTCTTAAAAATTAGTTTGACAGAGATTTAGAAAAATCATTTCTTCAAAAGGTTCTAGATCCCAATACTCTCTCTGTCTTTCTTTCTTTGAATTGCAGCTTTCAAATGTCTCTGTAGTCACAATATTTTAAACAGACATAACAACTCCACGTGGCTACATAGGTTGATAGAACTATTATAAAAGCTGTTTTTTCTCTCTTCCAAACATGGTTCTATCATTGCTTATTTTATTTTAGTTACATTTTTATTCGTACATGTTTGTAGTTTGTTTATATTTTTTATGTGCAGTTGGTGCATGTACACAACACATTTGAATTCCTTTTTTCATCCCCTTCCTATTATTTACTAGCAAGACTACATAGACCTAAAGCAATTGGAGGTAGAAATTGTACCCAAGCAAGCTTGAAGGCCTTTAGGTAAAAAATACAGGACTCTGGCTTAGAATTCCCATACCTGAGACCACTGCTGTTGCAGTTGAGGTGTGCAATAGAAAGCTCTATAAATTTTTCTTCAAGTGGAATACAGTGTTTATCAAGTGGTAAATAAGTTTCTTAAAAGTTCTAAGTCACTGTACAGATCCTTAAAAGAAAATGATGAACAAATTCGGAAACCAAGAGTGTTTATTTAGGCTGATCAGAGTAGCAACTCTGAAGACACAAATTACAGGCAGGTGAAATGTGCTCCAGAGTCTTACAGATTTACAATGCAAAAACCTCCAGTAGAGAGGGGAATCACACAGTTGTTTATCAAGAATTTAGCCTGGTACAGAAAGGGCAGTGTGCAGTGTTATATTGTGCAGTGTTATATGAAAGGGATTGGGTCACTTAAACAATTTACCTATGGAAAGGGAGGTGGAATTTAAGGGAAGGGAGACAAGAATAAATAAATTCTTGGGAGAGGAGGAAAATTAGGAACAAGAGGACGCTGGTGGTTCTCTGCTGTACTGAAAATACAGCTCTCAGAACACAAGTAAAATATATGACACAACAAGTTGAACAGGGCTAACCAAAGTTATTTCAAGGTAGTCATGACTGCAGTTTGCATGTTCATCTGATCTTGCATTTTGAGACATCCCCATCTGTCAGTACTTGATTTTAATTTTTCCATGGAAATTTACAAGTATAATACAAGAGGTCAGCAGCACACTTATCTGGATAAAAGGTTTTTCTCTCATAGGGAGTATTTGATTATTAGCCTAGTTTACACTTGTTGGATCATAGTAGAAATAGACAGGAATCTGCCTTTTTGTGGGTTTTATTATGATTTTCACATTCTGTACAGACATTGTACCCCAGCTGTATCGCCACTTTATGGACAGAGGCATTGCCCCACCCTTGACTACAAGAAAAAGAGTAGCAAATGAAGAAAAAGAAAGACATTTATGGAATGTGATGAATCCACTTCATCATCCCTTAGAATCTTCTCACCTTCCAAACCACCATTTCATTAGAAATATTTGTAGATTGCCTTAATTAATATGCAGGATTTGATTTTTTGCATATGCTGAGCTAAGTCTCTGTTTTTATTTACAGAAGAGAACATTCACTGAGGTTAAGTACCTGAGCTGTGGAAACTATCATTCCATTTGATGTGAATTTAGACCCCTAAACTCCTCAGGGGATGAGCCTGACCCTGGACCCAGGGCTACAATAACCTGGAGCTGTTACTTTCCTCCTGGTCCAGGGTTCTGTTTTTATTGTATTAGTCCATTTAGGGTTCCACTTTATCTGGCATATTTCTATTTTTACAGTAAAGACAAATCCTTAAATTTGGCACTAGGTAGTTTCTTGATTGTCTTCTGCAATGTACGTGTTAATGAATATGTGTGCACTCATCTGAAATTCTTCAAGAAGTTCTTCAGGGAAACACACTAAAGTCATTTTTGTGGTTCTCTTGGTGGAGCTGAGGAGGGAGCCCTGTTGGACATGGTGCCAAAAAGTCACTTTTATCTTATCTGTTTTAAGGGAGACTATAGAAATAGTCAGGAATTTAAATTCAAACATTAGGCTGGCCAAATAGCTCAACAGATTAAAGTGCCTGCAAGTAGGTACAGAGGCTGGGGTTTCGATCCCCAGGCTTGCCCTGCTGGCCCCACCCCCATGGCATGTTGAAATGGCAGTTGAGACTGGGCATAGTGGCACATGCTTGTAATCCCAGCTCTTAGGAGGCTGTAAACACCCAGATCACTACGAGTCCAATACAGTAGTGAGACCCTGAGCACCCTGTAGACCCTTCCCTAAAGACACACACACACACACACACACACACACACACACACACAAAATAAGTAAATAAATTCAAACATTAATGATAGGAAGAACAATATGAAGAAGAGAAATCATTTTATAAGTGACTGATGTTTTATTCTTTTTAGTTCGTTCTAGTTAGAAGCACAAGTTTATCCCTATTAAACGTTGACCCATTTATTTGTGATATTCCTTTAATGAGGCTTTGATACATATGAAGAATATATATTGCTAAATTTCTTGCTTTAATGAAATGATGCTTACATTTTAAAAATTGAGAAATCATTGGAAGTATAATTTGCTGGAATATTAAAAGGAAACATTTACTTTTCTATTGCTGTAGCCTACAGAAATAGAAGTACATTTGTGAATTGCCATCTTTCTGAAAGCAATCAATTTCCTAAGAAAACTCATTTCTCTGTGGTAGTTCTTACTCACTGATACATAACATAATGCCTTAATGACTTAATTGGATTGTTAGGTAGGATTTAAATGATTCACATATGATGTTGAGACAAAGACTCCTTTTTAAGAACAACTCAACATGATTCATTTTTTGTGTCATATTTTTAAGACAACAAGAAACAATAGAGCAAAAACTACAAAAGCAGATGGGACACATACTTTAGAAGCTGCCTGGGTATGTATAAGCTTTGCAGAACCACCTGGCTCAAACAGCAAAAGAACGTTCATTATGAAAGTTGTATATAGTGTTCCTGAGAACAGTTTCTTTCTGAAAATAATGACCCTGAACAGGGTAACGGTCTCTTTCTCTTGTATATGACAGGTGCCTGGCTTTTTCATTTATTTTGGCTGCATTGCTTTTTAAATGTAAGTTTAAAAGTATAAAAGCTAGGGTATGTCTTGACTTTTCACATCATTTTAGAGCATTATTTGATTTCTCAAAGGCTCTTTTTTTCTAATTCAGATTTAGTGGCAAAATTAAAATACAGGTTTTCAAGGGGGCATTAATAGTTTGGATCTATATTGAGACAAAGAAATTTATAATTCAATCAATGGAACTAAAATCTTATGTAAATTCAATAAGATTCTCAAGAGTTGTATGCTGCTTTTTATCTTGTTTTTTTTTTTTCAGGGAGATATTATTTATCCATTAGAGATACAACTGCAGATGTCAAACTGGTTGCACATTGAAAACATCTTGAAAGTGGAAAGATTCCAAAGGTTACACACCCTTGCAAATTATTTTAGCTTTTTTTTTTCAAGATGGTGAAAATCAAGAATCAGTACCGCTGCTCAATATATGACCAAAATTCTAAGATATTACATAATGCATTTTCCCCCTTTTTAAATTTTTATTTATTTATTTATCTTTTTTCCCCATAATTTTATTGAAAAACAAATAGCAATGAGACAGTCTCAAACCAAATTGGTAGAACGGTTTCAATAATTAACGCATTGCATACATTCTTCCTAGTGATTAATTGCTGTACAAGATGCGGACATGATATCCTATTTACAAACACTATTAGAACAAATCCCTCTATTCATTAAGAGAATGTAACTATATATCTATCCTAACCATTTTGAATACACAGATACAAAATAGACATTCATCTGCATCCTTTTTTTGTTTAGTTCCATTATTTGAACATAATGCAGTAAAGAAGGTATACCTGAGTAGAAACAAACAAAATGATACAGGATGAATAGAAAAGGAGGAAGGGAGGAAGAGCTGAATCCTAGCAAAAGGGAAAGTGGTTCAAGGGAAGGAGGAAAAGGGGTGATGAGGAGAGCAAAAATAAGTAAAAGAAAAAACAAAGACAAGTTACGCACAGGAATCCAATAACCCCAACGGATGAAAAAGGAGATACAGGAAACATGGCAGGGTGAATGCAGGGAAGGGAAAGGGGGGAAAAAAGAAACAAACTTTAGTATGTTCATGTAACCACTCAAAACGTGACTGTAAATAGCATGATTTTCAAACATTTACTAACAAATTTTTTTTTAAAAAAAAGAAGACACAGGGTCCGGGGAGATAGCTCCATGGTCTAAGGGCCCACCTGACTAGTGCAAGGGCACAGGTTCGATTTCAGGCACCACATGTGGTGAGATTCCTGGAATCAATGAAATGCAGAAAGTTCACCGTGTGACTATTATGTCATTACACAGTGAACAGTGAAAGTAGTCATCTTTTGTTTGTTTTGTGGAACCAGGGATTGAACTCAGGCCCTTGCGCTTGCTACGGAAGTGCTTATTCCACTGAGCCATCTCCCCGGCACAAGTAGTCATCTTGGCATCCATAAAAGTCTTTGCTTTTTGGATTTTTATTTTGGAAAACACAGTATGAACAACAACGTATGTAAGTCTGTGTTTACTACTAGCTCTGCTGGCTGAAACCAAGCCACGACACAGAAATGTCCAGGGAGCTGTCGTTTGTGCAGAATTTCCCCAAGGACTTCTAAGCATTTGCAACACCCATTCAATCCTCATAAAAGTCCCATGAGGAAGATGTTATCTTCCTTTTGAAACTTCCTTTCCTTTTTGAAAACAAGCAAACTGAGTTACAGAAATTAAGGAAAATGTCCAAGGTCACCTAACTAAGGTTACTAGGGTGAATCTTATAACCAGCTAACGTGTTTCAAAACTGGAAATTGAACAAAGGCAGTTGCTTGAAAGGCCAGGCTCTAACTGGCCAAAGTGTAGCTGAGGAGCAGCAGGAGTGTGCCATCCCTGTGAGTGTGACACAAATGCAGAATTTGGGACTCTGTCTCAGACCTACTCATCAAATCTCCATTTTAGTAAGATTCCTGAGAAATTTATATATACACTTAAATCAGAGAAGCAACTCTCTAAATCCCTGTTTTATAGTGCCCCTAGGATATGCTGCAATAAGGTTCATGAGTATTTATGAAAGTACAGATACAATGAGAGTACGTGTTGTGGGCAGATATTGGCAAGAACATAGGTGTAGTAGAGAAATAGAGAAACAGGTACAGTAGATCCTTTTCTAAAACTACAGTCCATTGTGGTAGTCAGCTTTGCATTACTCTGACAAAAATACTGATGATAAACAATTTAAAAGGAAGAAAAATTTATTTGGGCTCATGGTTTCACAGGTTTCAGTCCATGGTCAGCTGCATCCACTGCTTCCAGGCCTATGGTGAAGCAGTGCATCAGGATGAAAGGGGAGCATGGAGCAAAGACATTTATTTTGTAATGGTCAGAAAGCAAAGGGTGCTTTGAAAAAAAAATTAAAAAAAAAAATTAAAAAAAAAAAAAACATAATGGTCGTAAACATCTAAAATAATGTTCCATAGTTAACTATGAGATTCTCTTCATGAAGTGCATGGTTTGGATTTTATTTTGATGTAATAAATGAGCATAATTAACAAAAAAAAAAAAAA
>NW_004524592.1:1382102-1382573 GCF_000260255.1 Octodon degus | reverse complement strand
ACCATAAACAACCTTGAAGTAGGACAGTCCCACAATATTCCTTTTCCTATCTCTTGACTTCATTAACCACCCCCTTCTTTTTGAACAATCATCTACCCGAGAGACAGCATAGCAGCAACTGGCATGTAATGACAAGCAGCCCGTATTCAGAAGACCAGAATGACAGGCACTCCAACCATTAAACTACACATGTGTGTCTGGTTTATTTCACTTATAACTATATGTCCAACTGGCATCCAGTTCAATATAAAGGCTTTGAGTTATCATTCTTTATACCTGAGTAATACTCCATTGTGTAAAAATATCACCTTCTTCAATCATTCCTCAGGTGATGGGCATCTTAATTGTTTCCAATATTTGGCTATCACAAATTGTGCTGCTATAAACATAGGCACACATATATCCCTATGATGTGATGTTTTCAGATCCTCCGGGAAAATTCCCAGTAGAGGAATAGCTGGTTTAAAGGGG
>NW_004524592.1:1373298-1375724 GCF_000260255.1 Octodon degus | reverse complement strand
AACAGAGAGACAGAGAGACAGACAGAGAGAGAAGCAAAGACAGAAATAGGGAAATGGGCTATGGCCATGGCTACAATTCTGGTATATTCTTTAAGGGCATGCCCTGTCCCCAGTGATCTACTTCCTCTGACTAGGTCCCACCTTCTAATGTGTTCACTACTTCTCAATAATGCCACCAACTGGAGATTAAGCCTTCAATATAGTAACTCCCCAACTTAATGAATATTCATAGATGGGAACAAATCGGGAAAGTAGGTGATGTGTCTGCCAGTTGTTGTCATGGTTGCCCTGATACATACTTATTGTACAGTGGAATAGTGTGTGCGTAGTACAGTACAGAGGCTTCTTTGGTTTCTTTTGTGTGCTTTAGGCTTTTTATGTTTATATGTGTGTTAAAAGTGTGTAAGATTCACTTTGTCAAATGAGTTCAAATTAACAAACATTCTCCTACTATGGAACTCATTTATAAGTCAGGGACTTACTGTATTTAAGCCCTTGGGCATCTTTAAGGTCCTAATGGTAACATTTTTTATCTCCTAATGGCAAAAATAATCTGGATGTTTATAGCAATACATTTCCTAACGGCTGACCCACTAAATGACAAACTAATTTTCTTTTTAACATGAAGTTGCTAGTATTTTATTATTGATATATATTAATTGCTCAAATTAGTGGGCTTGACCATGACATTTTCATACATGCATGTATTTTTGAAGCACCACAAAGGGCCCCTACATGATTCGTATGAGATGTAAGTTTAGGAACATTGCTTTCAGTTAAGCTTTACAATCAATAAATAATGAAGACATAAAATCACTACACTTGAAAACTATTATTTTGATTAAATGTCTAAAGCAATAAGGGTCCATCAAGAGGAGGTTGATTGGAAAAGAAGCATTAAAAAGGTTTCTGAGGGACTAAAGATGGCAGAGTTCAAGGCCACATAACAGTGAAGAGGAAAAATGTTTCCAGAAGCATCAAAGAGACTTTTTGAAGGTGGGTCCTACTGTGGAGATTGATGTTTCAGGCTTGATGAGCATGATATATTAGATATCAGAATCATATCATTAACCCAACTTTCCTTGAGTCTTTCCTCAGAAAGGAATCTTTTGATGAAGGACTGAGTTCCTATGTAGTGTGCTTCATGGAGAGAAGTCTGTTGGCTGGGAGATGAGAATTCTCATGGTAAATCAGTAATCCGACACTTAGATTTATCAATCAGTGTTCTGAAATGTAATGTTAGTCCTCTCACAGAAAATGTGTCCCTCCTATAAACCTGTGCCTCAGAGGCTGCAGAGTGGAGATCTAACGGAGGGTTATTTCTGATATATTCTGGGGGAGAGTCTTGGCTTAAGTAGACCTGCTGTAGTTTCTTTCCTTTACTATTTCTGCTTATTTACTTCTCTAATTAGTATGCCTTTGCCCTGTAGTTCAAGGCATTTATTGCTGGTGTACAGGGATGGGATGGATAAAAGAGTAGGATGTTAGAGGATTGGAAAAGTTCCAGAAAGAATTTGAAGTAAAATAACAAGATAATGCTCAGTTTATGACAAAGTAGGAGTATGCATTGAGACAGAAATTCTAAAATCCAGGGTATTGCTTTAATAACTGTTTTACTAAAGTTCCTTCTACATCTTGTAGTAAATGCCCAACCTACCCTGGAAAACTAGAAACTGATTTCAAGATCACAGGAGACATTGCTCACCTGAGGAATCAGTAGAGACAGAGGACAAGGTGCTTGGAAAATGTGACCCTTGTTGATCTGTATCTAGAATAGGTAAGATCCCGCTGTGATGTATCTGATAAGTGCCCTCTGGTTGCCCTCCATTTCTTTGCTTCTCTTTGCCATTTGCCCTTGAAGTTATCTATGTACTCCACTTCCACTTTCTGTTTTCCCCTGTTTTTATTGAACTCATTCCTGAGGATTTCTTTCTATTATTACATAAAAACTTCTTTTGTCAAGGTCACTCATGAATATGTCAAACCCAGTGGTTAGTTTTTATTTTTTATTGAAATACCACAAACTGTTGCCTAGACAAGGTCAGTCACTCCCACCCTTTTAGGAGCAATTTCTTTCTTGGCTTACGTTTTATACGTTATTTCTGGATGTTCCTTCTCAACCTCAGAAGCATTCTCTCTGTATGCTGTCTTTAGATTGTTTCTCTTCACTTTCCACACATGGTTCCCTAAGTAATCACAGATAGACTTCTGGCATTTATTTCCATCTATTTGTCATTGTCTTTTATGTTGTTTCCCTCTTTAGCAGGGATCTTTCTGAAACTCCAGAAACGTAGATGATTGCTTATTCAACATATTCTTGAGAACGCCTAGTAGGCATCTCAAATTTAATGTACCTCAAATTCAGCCCCTGACCTTCTCTCCTAAAATTATTTTCTTCTGTCCAGTTTCTTTTTTAAAATTTTTTT
>NW_004524592.1:1372376-1372879 GCF_000260255.1 Octodon degus | reverse complement strand
TCATGATAACAAAGAAGTACTAAGAGTAAAACATAAGATAAATACTGGAATGGCAAGTAAATGACCAGCACTTCTAACAATTTAAGGATAGGATATCACACAAAGTTCTAGTGTGCTGTGCACATGCATAATGACGGTGACAGTTACTGGTGGCCAGGCATCACTTGTGGAACTGAGCTACAGCTGTTTCCTTGAAATCCACCCTGTAGACTCAGGTGGAATCATGACCCTTAGGGTGGAAGAGAAGTCCATTTGTAGGGTGTGCTGTTGAAAATATTCTGCTGCTGAACACAAAGAATAACTAAAATACTACTATTGTATACCTCTTATTCTTCTCTGTTTAATTTTTTGCCCTATTTGACGGGTTCTTTCCATTCTAATTCATGGGGCTGTGATCAATTTGCTCCCTCTCTAGAACCTCATTTAGTAGTCTGTGTAAGCTTGGCTTTGTCATCATGAAATTCTTTAGTTGTTCTTTGTCATGAAAATATTTCACTTCTCCA
>NW_004524592.1:1369138-1371565 GCF_000260255.1 Octodon degus | reverse complement strand
TTCTGCATTTGTATTGGGTGGACTCGGGGCCTGAGACTGCATTTTGTTCCTTCTCTTTTTCATTTTGTATACCACTGTCTTCTGACCTTTGGTGTAGAGCTTAGATAGAGTTATTACCTTAGGACCAGGTCCGGATCTACGAAGTTCTGATTCCTCCAGGTGGTTGTTGTTTGGTTTTGGCTGTGTGCTCCACTTCTTTCTGCTTCAGGCATTAGAGTTTAACCCTTTATGTCTCTCTGGGAAGATGCTCTGCTCCTGAATCAGCTGGTGGGTCTTGTCTCTAGCCTCTTTGCAGGGAGTTCTGCTGAAGGGTTCCCTGCTGGGCCTGCAGCCTGGGTCAAAAGAGGATCTAGTGAGCCCTGGGTCGTCTCACTCACTCGCCGGGCCTGCGCTCTCCAGTTTCTTTATTATATAATAAATGACAGTTCCACTTATGCAGTTGCTCAGTTCCAACCCCTCAGATTTGTTTTTTATTAGTACATATTATTTGCACAGACCAATGACTTTCATTTTGACGTATTCATGCTTGCATGTGGTGTGCTTCGATCTCGCCTTAGTGCAGTGCCCAGCTCCCTGCCCCTTCCCTCTTCTCTACTACTTTCATGCCCCCTTTCCCTGTCTCATAGATTTCTCATATGAGAGAAAAGATGGAATGCTTGTTTTTCTAAATCTGGTTTATTTCCTTGAACATAATATTCCATAGATTTTCCTGCGAATAACTTGATTTTGTTCTTCTTTTTGGCTGAGTGGTACTTCATTGTGCATATAGATCACACTTTCCTCACCTATTCATCTGTCGGTGCACACCTGAGCAATCTCTACAGCTACTACAAACTATGTTCCAATAAACCTGGCTATGCTAATGTGCCAATTTTGATCATTTTGGGTATATATCAGGCTCACACAAGTGATAGTTTTACTTTTAGATTTTTTAAAAAAAGAATTTTATTGAGAAACAAATAGCAATGAGACAGTTTCAAAACTGATTACTAGCACAGTTTCAATAATTAATACATTGCATATTGTTGTCTTAGTGGTTATTCATTGTACAAGATGTGGACATGGTATCTTATCCACAAATACTATTAGAATAAATCTCTCTATTCATTGAATTAAGAGAATGCAGCTGTATACCTATCTTAACTATTTTGTGCATACAGATACAAAATTGTCTTTCATTTATATCCCCTTTTTTTGCTGAATTCATGAACTACAATATTTAAGTAAAAAAAGGAATGCCCTTCTCTGACAAATCTACTTTCAGATTTTTGAGGACCCTCCACACTAATTTCCACAAGGGCTGTGTTAATTGACATTCCTACCAAGAGTATAGAAGAGTTCCTTTTTCCCCCAAAATCATTGCCAGCATTTCTTGCTTTTTTTATATTCCTGACAATGGCCATCCTGACTGGGGTAAGATGGAACATCAGAGTGATTTTGATTTACATTTTCCCAATGGCTAAACATGTTGAATATTTTTTCATATATTTTTAAACTATTTGTATTTCTTTTAAGAAATCTTTGTATAATTTATTTGCTCAGTAATTAGGCCATTTATTTTTGTGTGTTTTGCTTAGTTCTTTGTATCTTTTAGATATTAAACCTTTCTCAGAAGAGTAGCTAGCAAAGATTTTTTCTATGTTATAAGTTGTCCCTTCACCCTGCTGATTGTTTTATTTGCTGCACAGCTTTTATTAACTGTAACTTAGATTTATTTTGGACTCTTTTGTCTAATGCGCTCACTAAGTTCCATCAGCTTTACCTTCAAAAAGTGCTCAGGATCCGTTTCTTACTAACTTTCCTCCCTTGCAACTAGTCTTCTGGATTGTGCTAACATAGTCAGGTCCCTGCTGTCTGATCTCCATCATGGCCTGGACATTTCTTCAGGAGGGGCTAGATTCTGTAGTTTAAAAAGCTCAGCAGGAATTAGTCTATTTGTTTGTGCTGCCTCTTTGCATTTACTTTTTTTTCCATAATTTTATTGATAAACAAACAGCAATGAGACAGTTTCAAACCAAATTGGTAGGACATTTTCAATAATTAACACATTGAATACATTCCTCCCAGTGGATAATTGCTGTACAAGATGCAGAAATGATATCCTATCTACAAACACCATTAGAAAAAATCACTCTATTCATTAAGAGAATGTAACTGTATATCTATCCTAACCACTTTGAATACACAGATACAAAATGGACATTCATCTGTATCCCTTTTTTTTGGTTAAGTTCCATTATTAGAATATTATAGGTGTGTGAACTCAGTAAAATAATCTAAAAGAGTCCAGTAGCCCATAATAGTATTGGGTCTTCCACTTCACTGGCAATGTCAGAAATTGTTGACCTGAGTCCCCGACAGCTCAACATAACAGCATGGCTTTACTTCTTATATTTCGTTTTTATACTTTTCTGCTGGGTGGTTAAG
>NW_004524592.1:1354893-1363108 GCF_000260255.1 Octodon degus | reverse complement strand
GGTGGAAGAGGGTTTCACCCAAGCTGCCCCTGGGCTGTAACCAGTAGTATGTCCCACCGGCATAGGGTAGCCAAAAGCTCTCCCACACACTCACTGGGCCTCGGCTAGTACTGGGTCTCTGCATTTACTTTATTAAGTGAGCTTTTAGTATGTTATGAACAGGATGGCAACTTGGAGCCCTAAATTCTTGCCTATCCAATTTAGCTATCTCAGAGGAAGGGATATCTTTCCTAAAATTTGAGACATTTGTTCAGGCATTATTAACTAAGTTTGCTTGAGTCATATGTCAATCCCAAAGTTATTCAAAGTAGTCAGGAGAAATAAGGTGCTGTAGCTCTTCTGGGTTATATGTCTGCTCCAATTGCTGAGTGGGAAGAAGCCACTGTAACTGACAGTCTCATTGAGAAAACTGGAATAAGACCAACAAAACACAGAAACAAGAATAAAGAAGTTAGGAAAAAAATTAAGGCTAGTAAGAAGTACAGTTATCATAATTTAAGACATTATATTGATTGCTTGAAGTCACTTATTTAATCCCAATTCACCAGCTAGGGGCAATAATATTTCACAGAATTAATGTAAATTTCAAATTAGTTTTTAAATTTCTAATCATACATGTACAGTGCAGTACGCATGTTTTACATTCCCTGTGGAAAGTTGGTACACACATATAACACATCTTAATTTCTTTTACAACCTTTCCTTACCCCCACCCATCTCTTGATCACAGTCCATTTTTTCCTGTAGATGTGTCCACTACATAGTGTTCCTGTCCAGTGCATAATGTTTACATTCACTGAATGAAGTTGGCACATGTACACACCACATCCCAATTTTTTCATTCACCCCCTCTTTCCCCATTTCCCTCCATGTCCCCTTTGACAAAGTTTATCTCCCTACTTCCTACTGTCTTTTAGTTTTGTGCTTATTTTTACTTTTGATTTCTCATATAAGAGAAACCACATGACACACTTATGTGTCTGATTGATTTCATTTAACATGGACGCCCCTTGAGATCCAATGATTCTGTATGTATAAAATTCCTTTGCAAAAATAAAGTTATGTACCTTGTTTTTGTTTTTGTTTTTTTTCTGGTGGAACTGGGGATTGAATTCAGGACCTTGCACTTGCTGGGCAAGTGCTTATTCTACTGAGCTATCTCCCCAGCCCCATGTACCTTGTTATACATATATAAACTGTTATTAAATCTAGACTAGTCAATCAGTGGCTGATAAAATGTGGAGAAATACAGGGAATAACTAAGTATAATTTATAACAGTAGTGGAAATGTGGACAAATTTCAAACAAAAAGGCTTCACAACTTTTATTCAACATATTACCAGAAGTTCCAGCTAGACAAGAACAGTAAATAAAAGGCATGTAAATTAGAAAAAAAAAAAAAGCAAGATGATCTGCTATGGCCTTGTTATAGTTTGGAATGTCCCCCAAAGGCTGTGTACTGAAAGCTTGGTCTCCAGTTAATGGAGCTGTTGAAATTTTGTGCAACTTTGAGGAGGTGAGGCTCATGGTTGGCGTGAGGTGAGTCGCTTTGGCCCACGACATGCTTGCAAGATGCTCTGCCTCACCACTGGTCCAGAAGAATGGAGCTAAGGGACCATGGACTGAATCTTCCAAAACGAGCTCAAGCACATTTTTCTTCCCTATGTGCATTTGTGACAATGTTTGTCACAAATATAAAACTGACTAGTGCAAGTTCATATGTTTATGTGCCCCTAAAATTTGTATGTTGATGCTGCAGCCTCAGAGCAGTGGTATGCAAAGGTGGGCATCTGCATGGTCATGAGAGAAAATCCTAGGATCAGGACTCTTATAAAAGAGGGATGAAAGAACTTTTATTCTTCTTCCATGAGCCTTCTGTTCATTCCAGAATTATGTAGTAGAGTTAACTGCAGGAGTCAAGGAAGGAAGCAGCAATCAAAAGAATAGGACCAATAGTTTTTTCTCCAACTTAACTCAAAACATACATATAGCTCACCACTAAGTTAATAGTGATTTTCATGTGTCTAAGTTAACATACTCAAGTTTTTGTTGCTGATCTTGCTTTTGCCTGTGTTAGAATAGAATGTGTAGAATCCAATTCACTTTTTGGCTATTCGATTCTAGGCAAAACAATGACCTTTTCCTAACTTTCCCTGTTCTCATCAATAAGAGAGCCAGCTCAGAATTCTCACAACAGTGAGAATTAGCTAAGAATACAAGTGATACATTCAGCCCAGTATTTCACCCATAGCAAATTATCAGACAGCAGTACCTGTTATTATTTTTAACTCTATGTCTTTAGTTTTTCCTCTAAAAGGGGATGCAATGGGGATGATATAGCATATCTATTTTATGTGAAAATATTTGCTTTAATTAGCATCTATAGTTGTAATATCCTTGGACACATGCAATTATAGGCAATTCTATTAACAAACTAATGGTATGCCCAGTGTTTGGCATTTTAAGGGGTTGCTCTTGATGGAGAATCAACATTTTGAGCTAAACATTGGTTATGTGCACCTTCTAAAGCACTTAGTTTTAAACTTTAATAGTTAGTCTTCTGGGGGCAGGGAAGACAGCTGGGCAATCTAAGCACCTGCCTGGCAAGTGCAAGGACCTGGGTTCTGTCCCAGGTACCACATACCATGTTGGCTCTGGAATGCCTGGTACAGGCCACCAAAACCGGGTGTGGTGGTGCATGCCTGTAATCCTAGCACTGGGGAGGCTGAGCTTGGAGAATTACTACAAGTCTGAGCTGCATAGAAAAACCCTGAACCAAATAAGTAAAAATAAAATTAAAATGTTAATCTTCTGAAACAGAAACAAATATAACAGCAAAAATTATGAAAAAAAATTAAAATATATTTCTTCAGTCCATCAAAGATTTCTTTTCTTTTACTTTAGGGAAAGGTCTACAGGGTGTTCAGGGTCTCACTACTATATTGAACTAACAGTGATCCACCTGCTTACAGCCTCCCAAAACCTGGTATTACAGGCATGTACCACCATGCCCAGTCTCAATTGCCATTTCAGTGTGCCCTGGGGGTGGGGCGAGCACAGCAGGCCTGGGGATCGAACCCCCTACCCCTGCACCTGCTTTCAGGCACTTTAATCTGCTGAGCTATTTGGCCAGCCCTAAAGATTTCTGAGTAACAATGATCTTTTTAGTGCAATAAATAAGGAAGAGGCAAGGATGACTTAATGATCATTTACTACTCTTCAGGAACTTAGAGTGTAGTGAGTAGGGAGAGATATGTACAGATATGTTTTATAGTACAACATGTGAGTGCTTCTACAGAGACACACACAAAAATGCTTTTGTGAAAATGGTAGAACAATTAACTGCACCCAATGCTCTCTGGGAAGGCATCCTTAATGAGGAAACACAGAAGAAGATGAAGATGAAGAGGAGAGGCTACACATAAGCTGATGGGGGGGGGAAGGCTATCCCAGAGGAAAGAGTAGTATGAAAAAGTCACATGGAACTAGGAAAGGGTCTTCCATAGGGGCTGGGGAGATAGCTTAGCAGTCAAAACTCCTGCTTGGCAAGTGCACAGACCTGGGTTTGATTCCAGGTAGCACAGGCTGTGCCAGTCATGAAATCTGATGTGGTGGTTCACACCTCTAATCCCAGCACAGAGGCTGAAACCAGAGGATCACCTGGAGTCCAAGCTGCATAGTGAGACCCTGTACCATACAGAGAGAGAGAGAGAGAGAAAGACAGAGAGACAGAGAGAGACAGAGACAGAGACAGACAGAGATGGAGTCAGAGAGGGAGAGAGACAGAGAGAGAAAGAGAGACAGAGACAGAGACAGAGAGAATGAGAATGAAAGAAAAAAGAATTTAAAAAGTAGTTAGGAGTCTGGATTCATAAGCACAGAACAATAGCAATAAATGCATAACAAATCTTGTCTAGTTAACAGCAGACATATCTGCTGACCCTCTGTTGTAAAGCTGTAGTTCAGGCTCCCACAGTAGAGTGGGAGTAAGAGGATGCAGGTCTTCTCCATCCTCGGTCTTCAGCAAGGTCAGCATTTGCTGTTTCTTCTGATCAGGAAGGCAGAGAGCATATTTAGAGAAGGTAGCTGTATGTATGATTTTCCATTGTTCTCATTTTTATACCCAATGTTTTAATATTATGAAAATTGGGTTTTATAGATGAAAATTGCTGCAATCCTCAGAGACAATTCAAATAACTCATATTTTCCTCTGAGAACTGAGAATTCTCAAAACATTTCCTCTATTGCTGAGAAGTCTGAAAGGATGTGTGCTCAAATAGTTTTTTAATGTGTATTCCTTAGTTGTATGTAAAAAGGTACCATGAAACTCTTTCCAAGTACATCCTGGCATCAAGGTGAAGAAGAAATAAATTTACAGAAATGTACAAAAGCAAAGCATTGAAATTCTAAATCCAAAGATGGCACCAAAATCCTCTCATCCCACTGGATTCATTCTAATATATTTAATATGGAATCACACATCATCCCTCCTCTTTCTTGCTTATGAATAAGCTCCCTCATGGGAAACTACACTGCATTCAGCAACTTAAACGGAATAACGATGCTTGGTTTTCATATCAACCAAGCCAGCTTTTCTTCTTTAGAGCCAGGAGTATCAGACTACATCGCTGTCCTCACTGAGTTTCAAGTCTGGTGAGGGAAATAAATGCTAATGATATAAAGGTGCAGCCAGAGTAGGCCAGGGCCAACTGAGGCTCTCCTGCCCACTTAGAGGAGGGGAGCCCCCATGCATATCTTACACAGACCGAAGCTCTGGCTCAGGGGCTCCCCTGCCTCACAAGCTCTCTTCCTCCTGTAGACTTCTCATTCTCTCTGGAAAATCAGCCACTGTTCCTCCTCTCCTTGCAGGAAAGCACTAACATATCCCTTCTCAAGTTCCCCTGAGGCACTCATTCACCGACAGCATATGTGTTGGCCAGTGTAAATGAAATGTTAATGGTAATGGGAAAATCCACAGTAAAGCTACACAGCAAATGAATGCAAAAAGGGTTTTTATATTCATGTTTTATTTATGTTTTTATTTTTGTGCAATATTGGAAATTGAACCCAAGGCCTTTGCACTAAATTATAGCTTCAGCTCACTTTTTTATTTTGAAATGGGATCACTAAGTTGTCTAAGCTGTGCTCAGACTTGAGAGGTCCCCAGAACTCACGTGCTAAGATTATAGGCATGCATGGCCACATTTACCAGTATTCATGGTTTCAAAAGTCCATTCAACCATTGCCCTTCTCATTGGACTTCCATCTCTCTTCATTACTCACCCTTCCACTACTCCTCCACTCTTCCATGTCTTTCTTTGTTCCCCCTCATCATTGCACGTAAGCAATCAAACAACCAAGCAACCACAACAAACTCTTTCCATTAAACAAATTCCTCCTAATCATTCATGAGTCTTGGCCACCATTCCATCCCTTGCTCACAGAGTTGCATCTTCTACTCTGAACAGCTTGTTATCATAGATCAAGGCTCAGATATTGTACTCACCAAAAACATTCTCCATCCTAAGAGAAAGTACATTACCATCTGTTAAGATATACATGCTAGCTTGGATGTACAGAGAATTATGATGTGTTCTTTTGCAGAAAAATAGGAGGTAACAACAGAGTATAATATTTATAAGAGGGCAGCTGTGGTTATACTGAGAAATTAGTGTAATAAAGCTTCTGAGAGAAAGTGTAGCATTACTGGAAAGTGTTAGTTGGGCAACAAGAGTGGGGGGAGAGCATTTTTTGTAGGGGAATAGCATATACAAAGGTCTCAAGGGGAAAATGACCTTTGAGTACTGAAACTGAAAAGGGACAGCCTGGCTCAATCCTAAGAAACAAGAAGAGATGGCTGGAGATGTTGATGAATAGACAGGCTACGGTCCAATCATATGGAACCTTGGGGGTCATGTGACTGATTTTTAGGTTCCTGACTCTTGCCTAACAAATGAAATGACATCATGAATTTTCTTCTAAATTTTGAGTTTATTTATTTTAAACAGAAACATTCATGCTAAAGCCAGCAAACCTGGACAGACATACAATCACACACACACACACACACACACACACACACACACACACACACACATACTCATGTAAATGATACATAGAGCAACTTCCTCCGAGGCCCCATAATTTGCTATTATGAAAATGTCTATCCTGTTCCCATGCACATGTTTCAGGGTCAGCAGGGCAATTAGCTGAAAATTGACTCCATATTTCTCTTCCCTCCACAGGAGTGGTCCCAGAGGAGAAACCTGGAGTACGAGGGCCTCTGTAAGAGCTTAAAGATGTTGCCTGCCAGCAGCACATGAACTCTCAGCTTTCAGCATCTACATCAGTCCAGCTGACACATCCATTCCTCCCAGAACAGTAAGTAGCCTCTTGCTTCACCCAATGCCTTACTACTGGCAAAGCAGTGTAAGTTGTCTGAGTTCTGTTCACCACCAGGGCAAACAGCTCTTTTGATTGCATTCTTGCAGAAAAGCATCTATGGGGTTCTGTATGTCCCCAGGTATTCACAGGTCCTCAAAATGACACACACACCCTTTACAGACATTGTCTCCATTGCTTATTGTTAATGTGTACCAGGCCCTTAGCACTTTATGCATCACAGTAAAGTCACGTAGCTATGATAATGTACATTTTGTTCTTCTAGAGAAATAAATTATTTTGTTTGCTCATCTAGCCCTACCTATCTCAACCCACCTTCCTTTTTCTCTTCATGCTTACTTTTCAACTAGTAATACCCATATCTTATAAGCTGTCTTTTTATTGAAAGTAATAAATTAGGACATTCATCGTCAGCTATTTTCATCTTTGCCTGAGGAACACTGGCATATACATTAGCATGCTCACAATGTTGAATATACAGGAATTTGTTTCAGCAGTGACATCATTCACTGATCTTAGGAAGAAAACTTTCTGTTCAAAATAACTCATTAAGTCTTATGCAAGTGTAACTTTCCATACAGTGTAATACTTTAAGACCAAGAGGTTTTATGGAAGTGATGTCTTCAAAAGGCATCCATTGGCCATTTGCTGAAATCTGGTTTGCAGTGGCTGCTAAGATTCCATCTGGTCGTCCTGCGAGTCCACGCTCACGGTGGAACCGTGGCTGCTGGTATCGGTATTTTCATAGGAATTTTGATCTTTAGCAAAGTTGATGAAAACCTGATTTGTTGGGGAGATAAAACCATTAGGATCAGTATGGGGAAAGAAGAAATAAAGTTAAGATATGCCCACATGTATTCACACACCTTCAGTAGGACAACTAAGTTAGTCAACCTTAACTAGAGGTTTTTCAAATTGTGTATCAATTCTAATGTCTTACCTATTAGTTTTTATTCTCTTAAACATAAAAAGACTTTAACTAGAATTTGAAAATAGTATGTAAATCTATGACTATGTTAATGACAATTATGATAATAATCTAAATATCAAGGTATACTTGAATTTCTCTAGCCACATATCTATATCCATATGTTCTGTATCAGTGTCTCTATCAACTATAATTAAAGTGTCTACACCAAGCCATCTAATCATTATATTCTACTAAAATAAAATTAGTATAGAAATCCCATATTATGTTTGTCAGCCAATTATTTAATAGATAGAGTTTTAATAATTAAAAATCATTAAATCATATATTAATTACAGATTCATCTCCCAACTATTTATCAAGGGCCTCGTTTTTGCCAGGGATGATAGTGGCAGGTGATCACTCAGAGACTAAATCTCAAGACTAAGTCTTCTCTGAGGGCAATGATAGAATTGTGTTAGGTCCCTATTAAAATGCCCAAAGCCTCATAAAACGTTGTCCATAAAATGCAGCATGACATGTCAGCTCAGGCCCATGAGGACTTCTTAGATCCATTCCAATAAATCACATGTGCTGGATGTTATGCTGGGTGAGCTATAACAAACTGAGCACAGTGGTGATGAAGGATGACCTATTAAGCAATGAGTTATCAAATTTAATTACAACTAAGACAGGTACAAATGAAAGAGAAGAATTCTGCGTTTGCTATGTTAGATGTGCAGATTTAGGCAACCTCAAGGTCTGCAGGGTCTTTGCCACTCTTGTGCTATGCTAACCCAGGAAGCTTCTCAACAGAAATGTGTTTTATGAAACCTTCCAGTAGGCAAAAGCACTAACAACTATTTATTTTGTGGGTGAAGAGTGTTTGTTGCTTTACATATATAT
>NW_004524592.1:1353761-1354793 GCF_000260255.1 Octodon degus | reverse complement strand
TTTTAATATCTCAAAATACAGTCAGAAATAAATTAGGCCTTTTTCTAAGTTTTTCAGGTGTAGGATTACATATTGCTTCAATTAAAAATGAATTGAATGTCATTAAAAAATAACCAAAGTGCACACTAATGGATATGTGACACTATGCACATGGATAATGATAAACCTCTTACCTCTTCCAGAGTAGTCTGACTCACTAGGAAATTTGTTATATTTAAAGCAGCCTTGTTAGTTTCTAGCAGATCAAAAATGTTTGCTACTCCTCCTGCAGTGACTGGTACATGATACTCTAGCATGCTAAGGTGCTGATCCTGTGGGAACCAAAAGAAAAATTTATTTGACAATATTAAGTAATGCTGACTTGATTAGAAATAGCTGGGTGCTCTGAACAATGCTGACATTCATTCCACTGAAAATGATGCTACAATCTAAGCAATGGGGATGCTTAGAAACAGCTTGTAAAGATGAGATGCTAAATTTTATGCATGTCAAAGAGAAAAGGAATTAAAAAGTTAATAAAATTTTCAAAACATTCTTCATTCTTGTGCAATTATAAAGTCATACTCTTGCCTAGAGAAAAATTTTGTGGAATGATACTTCACATGTGAGTTTAGGCTCAGTGTATAGATGCTTCTCAGAGATCAATTTTATTTTATAAATTTTTATTTTTATAAGCACATGTTTCCATTACATAATGATTACATCAGTGTGGACAGTTGATAGATGTACATAATGCATCTTAATTCTTTTAACTTCCCTTTTTACTCTTTTCCCTCAGAGATCAATTTTAGTAATTTTACTTTTATGTTAGAATTGCTCCAAAAAGCTAGTGATTAGCTGTTCAATTCATATTGGAAAATGGTAGATTTTAAAAAGTATTGTCTGGAAGCAATCTCACTGAAATGATGATACATCCTCTCCCAATTCTCCTTAAAAGTAGTTTTAGGGGCTGGAGAGATGGCTCAGTGGTCTAAAGCACCTACTTAGAACAAGTTTGGCAAAGCATCAGGGACCGCGGTTCAATCCCTCAGC